>NC_051235.1:10149576-10352076 GCF_015220715.1 Pygocentrus nattereri
AGCTTAATAACCAAGGAGCACACACACACACACACACACACACACACACACACACACACACATTTGTCTACCGGCTGTGCTGTGGCACAATGCCCAAGGTGGACACTTGTGCTAAATGTTGCTAATGCTAGCCTGCTGATGGAGACAGATAAAAGCAATTGCTTATGGGTACAACACAGAAGGAGAGAGAGAAAGAGTAGGGGAGGGGGAGAGAAAGTGATATCTCTCTGGTCCACCTGTGAGAAGATGCTAATTCCTTCTCTGTCCTTGGTTAGCCCTGCTAGGTCTAAAACTTCCCACAGCCCACAAGCACCCGTGGCTGTGAAGCATAAGGTAGGACACATAAAAGACTCTATTATGGGATTTATTTGTATGCAGCTGTGTCAGAAAGTGTTTACACATGTGTTTTATCGATTATTATTGTTGGCACTCTTTTCAGCACCAGCCAGGTATGAACCCTGAGTCACACAAAAGCTCAACAAAATGGGAGCCAATCCAGCAATACAACACAGCCACTTAACTAAGCCTTGCTCCTGCCCACTGACTCTGATGTGAGCTGAATTTTTAATGCATTAAAGGAATATTTTACCTAGAGAGATAATAATGATAATGAATAATAATTAATGGTAATAATGAATGAAAGCTAACAGGAGTCAGTCAGCATTATGCAAATGGGATGATGGTACTGCCCTAGCTTCCATTTACTGTTAGCTGTGCTAGTATTTTTGGAGGAGGTTCAATTTGTCTTTTTTTTTTTTTCTCTACATTCCTCTGTATACTGGGAACATAACATTGCTTATGGTCTCAGGTATCAGAATCTTTGTTTCAGCACAGCAAGTATATTACACATATGAGAAATTTGTCTTTTATAAATCTGTCCTAAGATCTGACTAGCTGAGCCACATTTGAAGCCATTGTAAAATATCAGTATACATGTGCTGTGAGGTGGGATGAGTTGGATATTCGGCACTGATTGAAAATTTCAAGCCTGCTTAAAGCTCTTATATACACACTGTGCAGAGCAGTAAGTGCAGTGACAGCTTGGCCCAGCTCCCCAACTAGCATCTCTTGTGCCTGCAAGCTCTAATAAACAGTGAAGAAAATAGCTTGCTCCTAACCACCCCCACCCCCACCTCTACCATGGCCTGGGCTTGCTTCAGTGGAGCTGGCAGACCTGTGTCCTGACTGACCCAGCCAGGGGCTACTGAGCTCAGGTCAGTAGGAGGAAGCTCCCTGGCCTTGGAAGTTATCAGAGCTGGGATCAAGACAAGCACTCAGCCAACATGGAACACAAGCAACTGACCTGAGACCAGGTACATAAAATAAAAATACATTAAATAGAAGAGAATAAAAGATACAAGCGAGCAGATATAAAAAGCCAATGTGAAAAGATCCAAAAGAGTTGAATATGTGAATATGTGTAGAATCTGAGGAGACAAATTATTATCTCTGCAGTATCTCATCAACCAGTCCTAAGATCTGATTGGCTGAGCTGCATTCAAAGCCATTGTAAAATAAAAAGTCATGAATTTCAAATGGCTGCCTCCATCCTACATAGTGTAACGTAAAGAAACTCTGGACTTGGATATGCAAGATATGGAATTTCATGCACAATCCTGAATAACAAACAAGCATTTGTTAGAAATAGAAAGTATTTGTTGGTGCTAAATAAGATTGGAAATCACATAAGCACAGAAATGAGCTTGTCAAAATGGTATTTGGTGAAAAATGACTCATAAAACAAAAGTTTTTGCATACAACACTACAAAACTGAAAGTGTAAACAAAACAATAAATAAATTCAATGATTTATGACTGGACATTTTTGTCCTATTTTAGCAGTCCTTCACTGCTTGAAAATATTAACCAACTCTAAAGAAAATACATTTTGGCAGAATATTTTTCTCAATTATTATTAATAATAATAATTATTCAATTATTCATTGAACCATTGTACATCATTATCATATCTACTGTTTCAAAATAGCAATATGCCACTTGAGGCCATGCAATGATTTTACTATGTTTAACATTGTTTTAGACACTCCAGTCTAGGCACACCCTTACCCGTAACAAAATCACTGTAACACACAGCTTCTTGTGGCTTTTTGCTTTATAAGAGAAGGATCATTTATACAGCTGAGGTAACAGTATTGGCCAAAGGAGGTTTTCTAGGTTCCTAGGTGCCAGGTGTCCATTGCGGTCATTAAGTGCTACAGCTCTGGGGAAAAAGCAGGTCGAGTTGTGCAGGCTTTGATAGCCTTGAGTCTTCTACCAGAGGGAACTGGCTGTAAGAGGTGAAGTCCAGAATGAGAGGGGTTAGCTGTAATCTTGCCAGTGCGCTTCATGACCCTGCTGTTGAAGATGTCCTGAAATGTTGGCAGACTACTTCAAACAATCTTTTTGGCCATCCTACTTATATGCTGCAGTTCAGTTTGCTCTTTTTTCAGATGGAGGACCAAAACCAGGTGGTTATAGATGACGTAATGATCACTGTGTAGAATCGGATCATCAGGGTCTGCGGCAGGTTGAATTTATTCTCTGCTGCACTCTCTTGGCTATGGTCCTTGCTTGGACCTCATATTGGCTGGATCTAGATCAGATCAGTTTAGTGGTTATAGTGAATGGATCCTTTTTGAATTTGCTCAGAGCTGTAAAATGCTTGCTTTGCAACTATGACAATATATATATTTTTTTTACGTTTGTATACACACACTGTATGTGAAGATGTACAATTCTGTGCAAAAGTCAGAGACCACCCTTCCATTTATTTAATTTCCAGTCAAAACTGCCATTAGTTACAAGTGATTCATTTCTCATATTTAACTGACCATATTTAATATTCCACAGACACCTCAACAACTCAACATATCAAAATATTCTACATTTAGTGTGTCTAACACTCTTCACCTTTCATACAGCTTCTTTTCTTTCTAGGAGACTTTCAGTTTTTCACAAAATCTACAGGGATGTCTGTCCTTGCTTCTTATAAACAACTTTAGTCTTAGAAGTTGGTTTACATAATCCCAATGATTAAATTAGACTCAAGTCCAAAAAACTTTCCTCCACGTCTCAGATGTCCAATTTTGAACTGCAAATTGTCTTCAATTTCCTTTCCTCAGGACAGCTAGACATTCTTTCAGACCCAAAAACTTGTCGTCTCAAAATGGACAGAAACATCTGGATATTTTCAGACCAATAATGTTTTGCACTTATTTACTCATACTTATTTCCCCTTTCCTTATGCCAGTGCATTATCTTATATTTAAGGGTGGTCTCAGACTTTTGCACAGTGCTGGACATGTTATCTGTCTGTGCCTTTAGCCACGCTGTCGCCCCATCTCCAGAAGGCCTTAGTGTGTGTGCTGCGAGAGAGACACTCCTTTAGATTGGAAGCAGAGAGAAGAAAGGCTGCTGAATTTCAAACAAACTTCAGTAGGCTCCATGGGGAAGGTGTGTGAAGAGGATAGCACTGCACAAGTGGGGAGCAGGGTTTCATTTTATTTGTTTGCTTGTGTGCACGTATAGCACAGAGTGGATGCATCTCCATATGTTGTATTCAGATGCAGCTCCTCAGTCACAAAGTAACTCCTTTTCTGCCGTGTGTACCGGCCAGTCTTTGTGCACTGTGTATGCTTGTGTGTCTCTATGTGTCACAAAGGCATCCACACAAAGTTGCGCAGTCTTTGAGAATCGAATGTGCTATTTACACTCATTAACCTTGGGATCAGACTGGAGCAGTATCAGAATGCAAATGTGTTATTTTCACAGTGCCAAATCAGTGTCCCTTATTCTTCAGATGCCTCCCATTGAGCCAAACCCTCAGGAGATTAGCTGGACTTGCTTCATATATAAATGTTTAGAAAACCAATTACTATGTAACTGGTCCATTTGAACCAAAATAGCAGTGCCTTTG
This sequence comes from Pygocentrus nattereri, assembly GCF_015220715.1. Classification (NCBI taxonomy): domain Eukaryota; kingdom Metazoa; phylum Chordata; class Actinopteri; order Characiformes; family Serrasalmidae; genus Pygocentrus; species Pygocentrus nattereri. The sequence continues at coordinate 10,153,492 of NC_051235.1, forward strand.
CCATCAATCATTCTGAGCAATTCTCTACAGCCATAGAGGCCACAGGTTGAGAGTGCCCATTTTCTTCTGCACTCTTATTGGCTTATAAATCACTCAGTGTTTTGACTCAGCCAATAGCTGTCCATGCTGAGGTCTGCAAAAAGCAGATCTGTCTACGCCCCCTTAGACATCAATCATCTCCCTAAGAGAAGCCACTTCAGATGGCAGAAAACACAACTACACTTTACCTTCAAGAAGAATGTATGTTTGAGAGGACATCAGTTGAAATGACCTGTGCAGTGTGCTTCATGCCTCAGTTACAACAGAGTTATGACAGGTTAGAATACCATAGACTATAGACTTCACCAATCTGACATTTCCTTGTAATGCAATGGAAGATAACTGACCCATGATTTGTTCAGGTCTGGCAGTATCAGACTTGAATAGTAACAGAATATATGTAAAAGGAATCATGTTACAAAAAAGGTAACTAGCAATTGCATTACACTTGCATTATAAAAACGGGGTTTTTATTGCTAGTAGGATTCTGTTAAAATCATGCTTCACATCAAACACAGGCTACAGATGTAGGCAAATAATTGTGCACCCCTGGTCAAACTACATTTTGTTGTTTTACACATAAGTACATATTCTTAAAACGGAACCCACTTCAGCACATTTTATTGCATGAGTACTTCTAATTTGCTGAATTTAACAAACAAGTGTACCCTGTACAAAGGTTGCAGCATATTTAATATTTTATTTATTTACAATAGGTCAATCAAATATGATAGCAAATAAATAGAAAGTGTGCACTATAATTTCCAGAAAAATATATTTAGGTTTGTTCCCCACAGAGGACATGTGAACTCATTTTTACTTAGAAAATTAATAATACACACTAATTCCACTGGAGATATTCAGACTTTGGCAATAATTTGTTTAATTGTATGACAAATAATTCACACATAATGGAAAGTAACATTAGCTTGTTAGTGTAATAGAAAGTGGTATTTATTGTAGAGGGTTACAAATGCAATAAAATGCATTTTTGCTGATGTAGTAGCTCAGTGTTGCCTAAACGTTCAACTCTTCTAAAGTACAATGAATGCATCTTCAAAGATCATTCTAAAATATCGATCAAATCTAAACACCCGTCCAATAGCAACATTTTTAAAAAGACAATATCTGCTAATATTGTTGGGTCTACATAGGTGTTTGTCAGGCTTCCTATATCTTCCTTAAGGAAAATTTAAATGAACTTTAATTAAAGTCATGCAATTAATTATCATGCATACTGTCAATTAATCACTTCTGATTCATTGAGAAGGTAAAGTTTTTTATTTTTTTTCAAATCACATTTTGGTTTTGATATAATTCTTTTTTGTTTTGTTTGTGTGTTTTTTTGCTATGTGTACCACACTAAGAACATAACTTTCCCAGCATATTATTATCTATCACATAATCCCACAATCCACTCTTATAGATGCTTATCTGTCATTTCAGGCTAATGGCTGATACACACACATGGTACATTATTCGCTTTGCACTCTGGGCCTATTAACATTTGCATCCATATCATGCAGAGTGCCCACAGGCTGGGCTTTACTGTACTCATTATGAAGTGCTCTCAGGGGGCTAGAACTCTGGACACAGAGCAACAGAACACTAACAAAGCACTAAATATTAAACCATTAGAACCACAATCACTGAAGCCTAGAATAGTGGGCTTGGGATTCTAGAACACAGCTAATAGAGCAGCAAAAGGTTTGGGAGAGAGACAGAAAGAGTGAGACAGAATCTATAAAAGCATGACACATACTTCAATGAAGAGTTGGGCTCAATTAATCAAGGTTCGTTGGCATGCAGGGACACATCTGGATTTGTTTGTTTACAAAATACATTAAAAAAAACACTAGCGCAAAAACAATAAAGCACAGCACAAGACAGAAGATGCAATCTCAAGAAGACATTAGAAAGACCACATATTTGCGTCATATTCACGTAATGACTTGAAAGATGTCCAAATATAACACATCAAAGACAAAGAATTTAAATCACTGCTTGCTGAGTCATATAAAAATAACAAGATGAAAAAGTTTAAAATGTCTTAAAAATTGTGCAAATATAAAACACTACAATACTACACAAAACTCAGAGACCACCTTTTATCTATTTCATTTCCAGTCAAAGTGCCCATCCAGTACAAGTTATTAGTTTTTCAGGAGATATTTATGAGGGGATAGGATGTGATAACCCACCTGCATAAGGAAGGGAAAAGTCAAATAAGTGAAACATACACAAAACTAAAGTGCAAAAAAATGATCAAAAGTTAAAGATAAAATGAGACTTAACAACTGTGCAAGAATTAGTAGACCACCACCACTGTCATGAACCTGTCAAGCTCCACTTGATTCATATCTGAAAAAATCCAGAGGACTTTCTGTCCATCCTTTGCCATGAGTTTAAAAGGATGTGTAGCTGTCAAGAAACTGTTACTGAGAAAAGTAAAAACAAGCAATAGACTTCAACATCATTGACCGCCTACCCTTACATAAAAACTAGTTGTCCCTTAATCGAGACACACATGACGTGGGCAATCTCTGAGATCTGAATTTAAACAAGCTTCAGGAAAACCCTGATAATGTGCGGTGTTGGTGAGCACAGGCTGGCTCTCGAAACTGTTCACCGCAGGTTGATGTGGCTGACCAGATAATTTGAGCTGTGACCTCACTGCACCTCACTTTCTCTCATACTGCTCCAGGTATGATTCAATTAAAAACACATTCTATAAGAAAATCTGCTGTATCTGCTGTATGCAGTTATAAAGAAAAATTACGTTAGAGAAGAGTAAGCTGATACAGGCAGCAAGATTTGTAGCATCTTACTGCAGAGCAACCTCAGGGACGTCCAATGAGGCAAGGCAAATATATTGTCATAAGGTGCGTAAAAGGTTCCCTCAACCTCTTCTTTAATGATGATTAATTATCTTGTAACATATTTTCTATTATAATTATATTTCAGTTTTTTTACTTTGTGTGTATCTTAATTTCTTTGGCACTAATGTAAGTTGCAATATTCAATGTCAATAATATTGCACTGAATTAGGAGAAAGAGAGACTTTGTTTGAACTGTGTTTAACATGCCCTCTTTATACCCTCATCGACCTGATGGCATCTTATAGGCCATTCCATGACTGTATCATAACTGAAATTTGTTAGATCACCCCTTCAGAAGGAGCCTGTAAATTATTTGTGATCTGATGAAACTTCACTGTCAAACCTAAAAAAAAGGGTTAAAACAGCTGTTAACCAGTAAAATTAATAACAAATCACTTAACTACTCAAAAGTGGAATTTCCTATGATTCAATTTGCTAGGTTCAAACTGGTTTTAACTCAGCAAAGTGCACCATCTCTGTTATACACTCTCAGACATAAAGGTGTTAAACCGTCTCTGGGGCAGTACCCCTCTTGTCACTGGGGTGGTACACTCATGGGTACATCTCAGCATCTTTAGTCAGGGAACATAATTATACCATAATCTATTGAAATTGGATTTTCTAAGTTGTATTGAATCCACACACCCCGTCTCGTCTCCAGGCTTTTATTTTAGTGTTCTGTTTCAGAGAATAAGGTTGTGAAAAGGTATAAATATATACTTTTCTCTGGGAAAAACTTACTTAGGGCACACAATTGCACCTTAAAACCACTATTGTACCTTTGAGGGAACATTTACATAGTTTGTACATTGATGAAGGAAAGATTTACCTGCAAAGAACCTTTATTTATAACAGTGCGCACAACTAACCTCTAACCTTATTCCACTTAGTCGTATGCATTACAAAGCTGGCCTAGCTAGCTAATTAGTTCACTGAGACTAACCTGAGGACAAGAGCATTCCAATTTAAATCCACTCCTCACTGTTCCCTGCTTCCCTTGTCTTGCAAGTGACCACTCGTGTAACATAAGTGTTCTAAATTGTGAGGCAACATCGGTGAGAGTGTATTAAAACCATTAGAGTGAAAGGGAGAGACCGAGAGAGAAAGAGAAAAAGACAATGGTAGTAAGAGAAATGTAATTGTCAGAGGTAAAAATGGGCAAACAACACTGTTTGTAAGCAAAATAAATAATAAAATACTTAGCCACTAAAAACTATAATTTGCCATGATTTTTGCTATGTTCAAACCAGGTTTCAATAATAAACCACTTTGTGTGCGCTATACATGATACTGATGTAATTTTATTACTTTATTCTGTTAATTTATTCTTTATTCTGCCCTAGGGCAACACTATTAGTGTACATAGGATATACTTAAATTTCTCAAACACAGTCTGACATGGCTAGCTAATTATCTCACTGAGACTACCGTAGCTGAGGAGAAGCGCATTCCAATTGAAAAATCTGTTCCTCACTGTCCCCTCCTCCCCTTGACCTGTGAGTGACCACTCATGCAGTGCTACGCAGAGCCAAGCCATGAGGTGAAAACCAGCATTGAAACACAGAGAGATGAAGAGATCGAAAGAAAGAGAGAGAAAGAGAAATATACAGTGCTGGAACTGTGCCAATGATTTTTAGAACCACACCAGACATCTCTACCTGTAACAGTAGCAGTAAAGCATTAAAACATTACTCTGGTTTTCTGGGGCACCACAGTATGACTGATGCTGTTGCATGGTGCAGATGCAACATCTCTAAACTCTGCTGCCTTTCTTCTCTACCTGAGCGCTCTAGCACAACTAACATTACTGTAAAGGTTGCCTTGGTAACCCCGCAAAGGTTGTGTCAAGAGGACGAAAAAAAACAAAGAGCTAGTTCTTATCATTAATTCCCCATAAAAAACATTGGATTTTACCTCATCCCATAGAAAACAAAACAGTCAGGATAAGGAGAAAAAAAAAGAGAGGGATGCAAGAAGTATTTAGCATTCTAGCCACAGCTGACTTTTGTCCTGAGCAATGAAAAGAGTTATGAAAACTTTCCTAAATGTGGCAGTGGCTTAGCCACTGAATGAATTTCGCTAATCAACAGCAAATTAGCAATTAGACCATCTATGGAGCAATTACAGACAAAGACAAAGAACAGGGATGGTTTTGTGTGTCTGCATGCATGTGTTGTTCCACGTGTGTTTAAGTTTCTGTGTGTGAAACTGTATGCTATTATCTCCGTTAGCATATGTCTATGTGTGCATCATGCTACACTGCAGCACTCTTCTGCATGCTTTGCTTCAAAAGCTTCATGGTGATAATTGCTATTTTCCCTTCACTCTCTGTAGTCACAATGAGGGGAAGCTGTGTCTGTAATGGACTTTTCAATCACGGTAGAGAAAGCAGCACGCATGCATGCACGCACACACACACACACACACACACACACACACACACACACACACACACACACACACACACACACATAGGCATTAATACGCATCTCATTCCCTTACAGCATTTGTGACTGCAAAAACGACATAGCCATGTGTCAAACTCAAACTGCCATTCACAGCTTATCTGAGTGTCATAAAGAGGCAATGCAACAGCGGAGCTAATATCTCTCAGCTGTCACCAGCATGGCCTTGTTCATTTGAATGATAATTTTGCCAAGTCTGCTAGCAAAAAGCCCCACTATATATGTCGCACAAGGGTAAAGTAGGGAATGCTTGCTATACAAATTTCCATTTGGGCCTGAAATGTTGGTCCAAACCCAAATACAGCCTGAGAACTTCCGGTTCAAGTCTGACCTGACCCAAACCACCCACCAAGTTTTGAATCTGAGTTCAACCCACTAAAAGTTAATCCAAAACTGGCCTGAACCACATCAAGTAAACTTTTTCATTAAGCACTGTTTTCATTCTTCACCTGTTTGTACATTCCAAAGTACTTTATTACAGTGAAAATACGAGATGAAGCTAATTCCACTGTAGGTTGCATTAGAGTGTGCTGAAAATATAGCCAGACCAGGCAGGTTCTGAGCACCGGAAATTGGAAAGGGTGAAATCAAAACAAACTTGGACTACCAGTTGGCAAACCAATGAAGGAATAACTTAAAAATGGGATTTTTTCCTGGTTCAGCGACTACACCTAAAAGGTTTACAAGAGAGAAGATATTCTGCTTGCTACAAACATTTAGCTTGATAAATTGTTTGTTTCCCATCAGACAGTGCATGGACCAGAGCCCGTTTAAATTCTCTGTGAGAGGTGAGCTTCTGACAGCTGTGTGCAGTTTAAATCAGACGGGCTGTGTAGCTCTGTGGCCAAGTGCTTGAAGCTCACATCTAAAATGGGAGCATATTCTAATACAGCCCCTGTTTTTGAATGACTAGTCAACTAGCTAAATTTAATAGATGTGCAGCTCCTAGTACAAATGTATTTTTCAAAATAGTCAAACCAAAGATTAGATGTCGAAGCCCCAGTGAGCAAGCCAGCGACGACAGTGGCAAGTAAAAATTCACTAAGAGTCACTGAAAGGAACCAAGATTCAAAAGGGGAACCCACTCTCCTCTGGTCAACACTGGGTAGCAAAACAAGCAAAATATGCACAGAGAACCAGGTTTTACCATTAGTATAAAATATTAAAACACAGGAAAGGGGAAGAGCAGGTAAAGCAATGGCTATGATTAAATAGTTTGAGTCAGTGTCATGCAGGTGAAGTTTGCACAGTTGCACAGCAGGAAGTTCAATAGTGGTCAAAGTAGGCTGGCTAGCAGCTGAGCACCCGATTAAGGCAGATTAAGCAACAGCTTCACACCGCATAGGATGGACAGTTGTTCAGCTCAGCAAAAAACACACAGACAGTAGTTATTAAGAGAGACTGGTTACAGTATACAGAGATAACAGAGTACAGCAGAGACTCCAGCAGGTCTAGCTATTACAGCCAAACTAAAAGGAAGAGCCAGAAGGTAACATAGACATGAGGGCTCCCTGAGATGTCAGCGCCCCTCCACTCTACCTTCAACAAACTTGAGCGAATGCATGAGCGCAGTGGACGACAGCACCAGCACTTACAGTTTATCAGAACACTGTCAATGAACACCCTGTTCTACACCTTTTATCTACCAGGAAAAACTAATTACCAAAGGCTTTACTAAAAAAAGTAGGTATTTAACCTAGACTTAGGCTAGAATACTGAGGCCCCAGCACTGAGTGGAAGGTTATTCTAAAGTTGAGGGGCTTTGTATGAAAAGGCTCTATTCTTTGATGTAACCTTATTAATTCTAGGTACTAATAGTAAGCCAGCACCTTGTGATCCAAGTAGGTGTGATGGTTCACAATAAGAGATAAGTTCACTGAGATACTGAGGGGTGAGTTAATTTAGAGCTTTATGTTTCAGTTAAAGAATTTTGTACTCAATGTGGAATATAACTGACAACCAGTGCATGTTTGATAAACTGATTTTATATGGTAAAATTTTATAGTTCTTGTAAATACTCTGGCTGCAGCATTCTGGACTAAGTAAAGCTTATTAAGGCTGTTGCTGACAGCAGGGTATTACAGAAATCCAGCCTTGAGGAGATAAATGCCTGAATTAGCTGTTCTGTTCATTTCTTAATTAGGTAATATTGCAAAGATGGAGAAAAGCTATTCTAGTAATATTGGTTATATGTGCATTCAAGGACAGATCACTATTGATCGTGACATCAAGGTTTTGTACATATGTACCTGATGCAACTGAGAAACTTAAGTTTAAGCATGAAGCATTGTTTTTTTGCACTTTTTTATTCTTATTTTGTTGTAAATAGTCTAGAGTTTTAACTTTAATTTTTATTATTTATAATGTTTATAATGTTTATACTGTTTCCCATTTCTATTACTGAGTGCCTTACTTCTATTACTCTGCTGCTGTAATACTGTGAATTTCCCCACTGTCGGACTAATAAAGGATTATCTTATCTTATCTTTTTGTTTTTTTAGAAGCTTTTAGACCAAGAAGAAAAAGCTCTGTTTTGTGAGTTTATTATCTGGTTTGGTTGATATATAATTGTGTGCCATCAGCATAGCAGTGGAAATTGATGCCCTGTTTACTGCTAATTGTACCCAGTGTTAACATTTATTATGCAAATAATGGAGTACCCGAAACAGAGCCTTGTGGGACTTTTGTATAGATCATTCACCGTTTACATTAACAAACTGATAGTGATCAGTCAGGTAAGATCTGAACTAGGAAAGAGCTAATCCTGTTACTCTTAAAAGGTTTTCTTGCCTATCTTGTAAGATCGAGTGGTCTATCGTATCAAATTCCACACCAAGATCAAGCAGAAGAAAAGATTTCCTTGGTCATAGAATAATAAGAGATCATTTACAATTTTCACAAGTGTTGTCTCTGTATTATGTTGAGTCCTGAATCCAGATTGAAATTTGTAATGTATATGATTTCTATGCAAAAAGGAACTTAGTTGTTGTGCCACAGCTTTTTCCAAAATCTTTGATGTAAAGGGAAGATTTGAGATAAGTCTATAATTTGATATCTGGCAGGGATCAAGATTAGATTTCTTAATTAGAGGTCTACTTACTGCTAGTTTAAGAGATTTTGGAAAAAAGCCAAGACTAAAAGAGTTTATTATTAACCGAGAGGCTTGGTTATTTCTGGCAGAATGCCTTTAAGTAAGAGTGTAGGAATTGGAGCTAACATGCAAGCAGAAGATTTTAAAGAGGAAATAATTTAAACTAAGTTTGTTGAAGTAAAGTCAAAGATTCCAGCTTCTCTGCAGTAGTTACACTTTATCATTAGATAAGTTATACTATCATCATTGCTGCTCTAGGTTGATAGCATCTTGGGTTTGGTTCAATTCAGAAATTATTATTTTCAGTCAAAGAGGAGAGGTAGGTTGAGTGTGCTGCAGTAAGTGATTCTAAGTAATACTTCTAGTTATATTTTTGCTCTAATTGTCTGAGATTCTGTTTTATAGATCAAATATGATCATTGTATCATAGGGCAAGCCTTTTCTGCCATATTCTTTTACTTTTTAATACGTTAAAACAAAGGTAACCTCTAAGCACTTGGTCATAATATCTAATTCAGTAGGTTCTGATAGACAGCTGATAGAAGCTGATTGAGAAAGGTTTATGATAAAGCTAGCAGCTGTGGAGGATGTTATAGTCCTCTTAACAAGATACTGTGATGATGAAATTACATAATGATCTGAGACTGGAACCTATGTGGCATCTTAAGCTAGCAGACAGTCGGTTTAGCCTGTTTTGCCCAGCCCTGGCCCTGGTTTGTCAGTACCTGACTGACTTACACTGAAGGTTACCTCAGAGACTACGAGCAATGCTATAAGAAAAGAGCAGCACCCTCCTGTAAGGAGTGGATACCGTCCTGAATCAAAAGACCATGCTTACCCTCAAAAATAGACCAATTATCTACAAAGCCCACACTGTTTGCTGAGCAACACTTGGACAACCAGCAGTTCATGACCATAGCCTGCTGTAGATTTCAGTGCCACATCAAACTGAGATGGGGCCAGGGCATATTATGGTATCAGCTTTTTAATGTTATCTATGTTTATTTCTGACTGCTGCAGATGAACGTCATTAGTACGTTCATGAGCTGACTACCCTAGAATACCTATGGCTAGCTAGCAGCTTCAGGTTCCCTCTAATGTCCATCTGCCTAACTGCTGGTATAGAACTAACTGCTACCAGCATCCCTAAAGCAGAACCAGTTTAATGTGCCATAAAACAATCACCTGTAACCAGAGCTCATTCAGCAGGCGTCTCAGGGCGCCTCACATGTTAATGAGAGAGGAATGGTGCTCACGTGGAGAAACTGTAGTATTAGCTTTAGTTTTGTGACTATGCTCCCAAGATGCCACCCAGCTCTGCTGCTGGAGTTGAGGGCGTACTACTCCCCCAGGGACCCGGAGCTTCTAACAGTGAGTCTGAGCCCTGCTGACCAGCTGTGCTCTTTTCTGATTTCCAGATACACACCTGTAGCTGCATAATCTTCTCCATCCAGCGAGACGCTGAATTACATTTCCCACAAACAAAGCTAATAAGGCTGCTGCTCACCTCTTTGACAGAGAAAGAGGCATAGCTGAACATGCTGTACTGTTTAAAGTCCTTTCCATATGTCTTGCAAATCCAATGTGTGGAAAAGAGCAACCTCCAAAAATCAGTGGTTATTATTTAGTGTGAATAATATGCAATAACTACTTGAAAAGGGAAATTATATATATATATATATATATATATATATATATATATATATATATATATATATATATATATATATATATATATATATATATATACACTGCTCAAAAAAATAAAGGGAACACTTAAACAACACAATATAGCTCCAAGTAAATCAAACTTCTGTGAAATCAAACTGTCCACATAAGAAGCAACAATTGACAATCAATTTCACATGCTGTTGTGCAAATGGAATAGACAACAGGTGGCAATTATCAGCAATTAGCAAGACACACTCAATAAAGGAGTGGTTCTGCAGGTGGGGACCACAGACCATTTATCAGTACCTTTCTGCTTTCTGGCTGATGTTTTGGTCACTTTTGAATGTTGGTGGTGCTTTCACACTTGTGGTAGCATGAGACGGACTCTACAACCCACACAAGTGGCTCAGGTAGTGCAGCTCATCCAGGATGGCACATCAACGCGAGCTGTGGCAAGAAGGTTTGCTGTGTCTGTCAGTGTAGTATCCAGAGCCTGGAGGCACTACCAGGAGACAGGCCAGTACACCAGGAGACGTGGAGGAGGCCGTAGGAGGGCAACAACCCAGCAGCAGGACCGCTACCTCCGCCTTTGTGCAAGGAGGAACAGGAGGAGCACTGCCAGAGCCCTGCAAAATGACCTCCAGCAGGCCACAAATGTGCATGTGTCTGCACAAACGGTTAGAAACCGACTCCATGAGGATGGTATGAGGGACCGACGTCCACAGATGGGGGTTGTGCTCACAGCCCAACACCATGCAGGATGCTTGGCCTTTGCCAGAGAACACCAGGATTGGCAAATTCGCCACTGGCACCCTGTGCTCTTCACAGATGAAAGCAGGTTCACACTGAGCACATGTGACAGACGTGACAGAGTCTGGAGACGCCATGGAGAGCGATCTGCTGCCTGCAGCATCCTTCAGCATGACCGGTTTGGCAGTGGGTCAGTAATGGTGTGGGGTGGCATTTCTTTGGAGGGCCACACAGCCCTCCATGTGCTCGCCAGAGGTAGCCTGACTGCCATTAGGTACCGAGATGAGATCCTCAGACCCCTTGTGAGACCATATGCTGGTGCGGTTGGCCCTGGGTTCCTCCTAATGCAGGACAATGCTAGACCTCATGTGGCTGGAGTGTGTGGAGGCCACACACAATACTGAGCCTCATTTTGACTTGTTTTAAGGACATTACATCAAAGTCGGATCAGTATGTATTGTGTTTTTCCACTTTAATTTTGTGTGTGACTCCAAATCCAGGCCTCCATTGGTTAATAAATTTGATTTCCATTGATGAATTTTGTGTGATTTTGTTGTCAGCACATTCAACTTTGTACAGAACAAAGTATTCAATGAGAATATTTCATTCATTCAGATCTAGGATGTGTTATTTTTTTGAGCAGTGTGTGTATATATATATATATATGTATATGTATGTGTGTATATATATATATATATATATATATATATATATATATATATATGTATGTGTGTGTGTGTGTGTGTGTGTGTGTGTGTGTGTGTGTGTGTGTGTGTGTGTGTGTATGTATATATATATATATATATATACACACACACACATACACTTTTTACTCTTGAACCCTGGGCCCTTCCCCAGGGGGGTGAACATGATGTTTGTAAGTGTGCCGAAAGACTAAAAGACTATGCACAGAGAGCTTATTTAAAAGTTGGCAACTCACTTCTGCCAAGGAGGCAAGTGAATGAGTCTACTGCTGTCATATAATTATCAATAACACACTGATTTTTAATTTGAGATCTAAACATGTAATTGCACCTTCTTTTTAAGCCTATGAGGGTGATGTTAATTTGTGAATATGTATAATGTAACTGCAAGTTACTATTTCTGGCTTCATAGGGTGAGGAATGATCAATGGGAAAAAAAACATATGTACATATTGCCTTCATTTTGGCTGTCCTAAACTCTCCTAAATCTATTTGCATTTTATTTAACTCATATCCATTTCCTCAGGACTTCAGCCTAGTGAACCTCGGTGCTAAATTCTGTCAACAGTGTGAGTGGTGACTTCAGCATGCAAGACTAAAAATGGCAATTAAAGTAGAGCGAAAAGATCAAAGTAAGGAGGAAAAAAAAAACAAGGGGAAAAGCAGGGGAAAATCTGATAAATGTGGGAAACTTGCTGTGAGAAACTGAACACAGCACATTTTAATCAGAGCCTAATACATATTTGAGAAATGACATCTGAACCTGACCGAAAACAACATGGACAAATATTTCAAACTCTAGTTCACACTAGAGTTCTGGTTCACACTCAGAGCCTCTTTAGGTGAAATAGCTAGTGCTCAGAAATGTGTGGATTGTGTTGCTATTTTGTATCATCATGAAGAGATGCCACCCTCTTTCTGCGATATAGGCCAAGACCAGGCTGCTATGGCACACTCTGCGTGAAGATAAAGATGACTGCTTGTGCATAATTTGCAAGGCTACTCTGCTCTACACCTCATGGTCCTCGAGATGCCATCCCACAGTGCCCTGGGACAAGACCTGCCTGGGTTTAGGGTCAGGAAGTAGAAGAACACCTGCTTCCCTGGCTAATGACGCCTGTTGTGTCGAAATGTGTCGCCTAGGCAATTTGGGCAGCAGCGAAGGGGCAAAACAAACAGATCTGGCTGTCTATGACCACCTCCCCCGGGGACCCACTAGCCAGTGTGATGGATTGCTAGCAAGACTAGCCACTTCCTGCTGATACAAGGTTCTACAAGCCTTGCCAGACAAAGCACATGAGAGGGAAGAGCCCTGCAGAGAAGCAGGGAGGTAAAAACAAATGTTTCTGCTGTGCTTGCTCTCAGCATGGCTATCCTCACAAACGTACCCTCTGCTATCATAAGTAACATCACATCATATAATCTCTGGCCTCTCAAAATCAGCGTGGAGAAGTACTAGCACACCAAACTGCTTGTACTCGCAGCCTGACCCCAGATACCTTGGGTGTCAAACCACACTCTCCACATTTAGAATAAAAAACTGCAGCAATTTCAACTCAAACACACAGCTGTTGTAAATAGCAACTCTCTTCATCGAAGTATATCAACAACTACATCTGCCCAAAGCTTTTAGAGACAGTTTCTATAATCATCAGCGAAAGAGTGTCAAAGAAAAGTGTCGACAAAAGGGGCAACACAAACAGCTTGAGTTGCTCTGTCAAAGTCAGTCTGTCAGCACGCTTTCCATTTTTTCCCCTCGTAGACCAAAGAAAATAATGATTTTTTTTCAATGCTGAGCACTGAGGTCTTGGCCTGCACATGTTGTAAACAATCTCATGTCGCCTTCAGCATTCTTCACTTAGTCACACAAGAAAATGAATTTATGTCAAATGTGGATGCAAATCCTTTCCTAATACTCAATTCTTTTTTTTCCCCCTTTTCCCAGTGCAAAGACAAATCGCCCTCAGCTGAGCATGGCCGCTCCGGCTGGAACAGCTGAATAAAAAAAAAAAAAAGCAGCCTGAGAAGTCTGCGAACAAGGGAGCTGGAGAAATAGGAGGAGAACAGGAGCAAGAGAGAGAAAAGAGAGAATTTCACACACATATCTCTGGGCTTGTGACCATTAATTTGGAGGTTTTTGAGAGTGTGATGACAAATGTTGTCACAATGACCTTGTGTTAAAATGCCCATGGCTCTGACACAGTAACCGGTGCATCACCCCCATGCCTGACCACACACTTACAGCCAAGTCTGTGTCAAACACCATGGTCTATTCTTATACCAACAACACTAAATGACCTTGAACCCACCCATGCCTTCTCTTCATGCATGGACTGAGCCTGTTTTGTTATTGCTAGCTAACTTAGTTAAATGTTACCTGCAACACTAGCTACTGTAGCATGGTTAAAGGTACTTTAAGGGATACTTGACATATACATTTTCATTATGGCAAAACCACAAATGACAAAGTTTTGCCTCTAGCTATATCAACAGGTCTAAAGTTAAGCTACTTAGTAAGAGTTGAGGAGGAAGATGGAGAAAATTATGAGCAATGCATACCCTCCATGAAGTAGGTGATTCACAGACAGTCGCTATGTAAGGCAGAGTGAAAACTACATTTGGTCTATCTTAGTAGTGTTCAATCCAGATTAGAATATTAATAATTTTTAATAATTTGAAATTAATGATGCACTATAAATATAAATCACATATTTTGGCTTGACAAGGCTCTGTAAAGTTTGTTCAACCTGGAAACAGTTGCAACACAAAAATTCAGTTGTGAGGACAGCATGAATATATCGATCAGTATTAGTCACAGACTAGACAAGAGACTTGTGAAATTTTAGCCTGTCCAATATTCAATGCAGTAAATAAAATCTTTATTCTCTGATCTAAAGGGACACTGCTTTGCCTTTTAATTTGCTTTTGCTGTAAATTACTTTGTTGCCAGTCTTGCACTGTGTCAGGTCCAGCATGGCTTCAAAATACTTAAACTTTTCTAACTTTTATAACTGGGCTTGCAAAAGATAAATTGATTAATTTATTTATTTCTATGTAGTAGTGGTATGCACTGATACCACTTTTTGCTTTACAGGGTACAGAACACAGAACACTGTCACAGATACTAACTATGTATTCTAACCACTTGATAAGTGCATATAAATCATAATATTTATACAATTCCATGTTTTAAATAATTTACTTCAATAAAAGAGATAACACTAGCAGATAACAGAAAACACTAGCCCAGCTAGTGTGTTGCCTGCTAAAGGTTAGCTGCAGACTAAAGGCTATTATTACCCCAGGAGACTGGCTGTTGCTTCTATATCTCTCCATAATGTTTGCTTTCCTTATAAAAAAATTGGACTAATGTTTAACTCAGACTGCTACTGATTACACAGAGGGAGATGAGGGACTGCAGAAAGATGCCTGAGTCAGCCATTCAGGTAAGGGGTTATCATTAGTGTGTTGTGCACTGTTTGTACATTGCATTATCTGTGCTTTTTTGGGGGCTAACACCATAGGAAGAATTTCAAACTGTATGTTGCCTGCAACTAATGCCTTACCTCATTTGAGACAAGTGTAAATATTGTCATTTTCAGTACCTTTTTTAAGTGCCAATATTGCCACCAAGAGCAATATGGTATACATGTTAGTGAAACACTGTAATAAACACATTTTAAAAGGTTGGTTGTTGGGTTCTTGGTTGCATATTTTGGACAATAAGCTAGCTAGCCTTACAATTGATCTAGCAAAGTCCTGATACTTTTGCCTTTTGTAAGTCACAGATATCTTGTAAGCAATAAGTAGATAAAATGTATTTGTTTTGAGGTAGAGATTTATTGAATAGTACTTGTAGTAAAGTAACTAGAACAGAGCAAGATGCATCAGGTGTAATATAAGACTGCATATTGTACAGCGTGCTTTGCAGTGCATTCTTTATATATATATATATATATATATATATATATATATATATATATATATATATATATATATATATATATATATATATATATATATATATATATATTTATATATTAACCAGTCGGCATGAATGGAAGTACATTAAAATAATCTAGATGCTGTAGTATTACCTCTGACAGTAAACCTTATTTTCTCTAATCTTAGAAAATGTAAGACATCTTGGAGCCACAACGTAAAAGATGGTGGGATTGGTGATTTCCATGCTAATAGAATCCGACGTCTTGCCAATAAGGATGCGAAGACGAGGACAGTCAGTTGAAGTTGGGACAGGGAGGGGAATCCAGTTGTTAGGCCAAAGACAGCAATAAAGGGACAGGGAGCAATCCGCAGTTTTAAAACTTGAGACATGGTGTCAAAATAAAGGGACCAAAAATAATGATGGGCAGAGAAAAAACATGTGACTTAGTTTGCATGGTGAGGCGCCGCATTTGTCACAGCGATCACTGAACGAATTGAGGTAAAACCTCGCCAGTTGAGATTTAGATTGGTGAACTCTATGCAAAACCTTAAACTGTATTAACTGGAGTTTTGCACAGGGTGCGCAGGTGCGAATTTGTCTTAAGGCTTCGTCCCAACACTGCTGAGAAAGTGTAACACCCAGCTCCTTTTCCCAAGCGCTTTTGACCTTATCATTGGAGTGATTGTCCAAAGCCATAATGTGGAAGTATATTTTGGAAACAAGACCTTTAGAACTGTAATTTAAATTCAACAGATCATCCCAAGGCTGATCCCAAGGGGGGGGGGGGGGGGGCAAGTGTGGGTTTGAAACTGAGAGGAAACAAAATGCCTTATTTGAAAATATCTGAACATATGTGAAGAGGGCAGTCCGAACTCTGAAACTAATTGAACAAAGCTGGAAAGAATACCATTTTTATACAGATCCCTGAGGGATCTAATACCTTTATCATGCCAGATTCTGAATGCAGCATCATGTAAACCCGGGGGAAATAAATGATTATTCAATATAGGCATCCTATAGGATGGAGCTAAGAATTTAAAATATTGCCTAAATTGACCCCAAATTTGAAGAGTAGCGATTACCAGGGGGTTGGAGGAATGTAGGGAAAGTAGGGAGGAAGTGGGACAGGAACGAGACTCCAACTCCCACCAACCCCGCCCAGTAGCCTGAAACCAATAAAGCAATTTTGAATATTTGTTGCCCAGTAGTAAAATAAAAAGTTTGGAAGGGAAAGACCACCATCAGAAACAAAATTTTGTAACACAGATTTTCTGACCCTGGGGGTAATTGCAGTGCATTCTTAATGATACAGTAAAATTATTAATTGATAACAATTTAAGATTTACCTAACTTTACGACTGGAGACCTGAAGACCTGAGACTTGGCTCTCAATTGTTTAAAGTGACTTGTGAACCTCTCTAGTCTTAGCCTCAAATATCAATTGGTGATACAAGGAAAGCAAATGAGGGAAATTTATCACAACCAACAGCAAACATTCCAAACAGTGAACTCTATGCTAAGATGTGTGTCCTGGGTTAAAACCAATTCATTGTGCCTTCAGTCTAGACCTGACACAGGCCTCAAAGTCTAGCTGCATTCGACAATTAAAAATGTGTGTATAAGTAGACCATTTCTTTCATGGAGAGAATTTGGTCAGAAGTTGACACTCACAAAAAAAAAGCCCACTTACCGAACCATTCATTCATTTCTTCACTCACCACCTCCCTGCCTCGCTCACTTGCTTCCACCCTCACTCCTTCATTCACCCCTTTGCTTACTCCCTCATTCTAAACACAAAGCTTTTACACCCAGTGCTAATAAACAGCCAGCCAGCATAAACAGCTCAGCACAGACATGAGCTGAGAAAGAGACATGGTATGTTGAAGAGGCAATGGGCCATAATCGCTCTGTTTGTAACAACAGGCAGATATGGAGTGTTCACTGGGCTCGAAACAGCACAGCCTAAAACGTTTTCTAAGGATTCTAGCCAGCAGAAAGGGTTTCATTTTCGCTGGAATCACCTCGCTACCAGCTAAGGCAGTCTACAGTGGAATTGAATGCAATGTACCTTCACAAATCTCCTTTAAATATCAACAAATTGTAGCTTCTCCCTGAAAAGAGGAGTCAACTGAGTCTGATTAAAATGCTATTTCCACCTTATCTCCCGACATTTTCAAAGCCAGTTTTTAAGCGAGGGAACTCCATTGGCATTGCTTTATTGTTGAGTGTGAAAAAAGAGGAAAATTTATTCAGCATTTTCAACAGGAAAAAAAGACAACCATTATCTGTCTGCTATTAGAGCTAGTGATAATTACCGTGGATTGTCAGATAGCATTTTTTTTCTTCTAAATGCGATTAAAATGGAAATGAAAGGTGGGAAAGTGAACAAGGCCCATAAATGGTTCAAAGGTAAGAAATCTTTTATCATTTTGAATCAGGTAATTACATAACAAACAGTCTGCTCCCACAGATTTGGCATGAATTAAGCCAATGGAGAGCACTCTGCTTCTGAAGTGACTCAAGCAGAGACTCTGACTCATAATGCAATTATGCAGAGCATGGTGGCTGTTTAGAAAGCTTAACTTAGCACTGCAAGGAGTCAGGAAACAGAAATGAATTCTATTTCTCCTTCTCTCCTTCTTGCTCTCAATATCTCTCAATCTCGCTTTTTCAAACTCTCCCTCCTCTCTCCAGTATACATTGTCCCAATTTGAGACCTTGTGCCCTTTCGAGACTTATCTGCTCTTCAAACTCGACACCATTTTATGAAAAGCCCAATCTAAGCCCCCACAATACACACACCCCATCACCTCTCCATAAGAAGAGGCATCAGAAACTTTAAACAACTTACCGCAGCACACCTTAGAACACCCCCACCCACCTCAGCTCCCCCCAACACACTCTCCAGTTCCACTTTGACACCTCCTCCTCTCCTCTCCATGAATGCTCTTTCCATCTTATCTCTGACGGGCCATGCCTGCCCCTGTGGTGGTGCTGCCTCTGCTGTTAAAAGCAGCCAGTGCTGAGGGTGTGTAGGGTCCTCCATGATACAAGTCTAATCTGAGCGCTAATGCAGCTGCAGCTGATTAGCGTTGAGCCGGCTGCTAAGGGCCCACTGAAAGAGCACATGTCTTATCATGCCCAGGAGGACACCCTCAGCCCAGGACGCTAATTGGCCAAGGAGAAACTCCTGCTGGCTGCAGAGCACAGATTGGGTCAGCTGATGATTTTGGCCGAGAGAGAGAAGGAAAAAAATGTAATCACTTTGCTGTAAGAGGGAATGTGTGGGGGAATGTGGCTCTACACCTTGTTCAAGGTTTTCTTTTCTTCTGTTAAAGGGTCCATATAATGGAAAAGCAAAATTTCCTCTCAGAAAACAAAACAGTTTGATATAGTGGTAGGTGTAATAGAAATGTATAAAACAGCATAATAAATATTTCCGAACATTATGTTTGGTATATGGATCATACTACTCAACTGGTTCAAAGTCAGCATTGAAAACACATTTTGGACAGACTAGGACTTCAACTGACTAGGACTTAGACTAGAACACTTCTGCTTTGAGTGGCCCTCTACCTTATTTATGTTTATTTATTTATTACAATAAATGACTGAAAGAAAATGCCTCTACAATTTTACAAAATGTTTTGGTAGTGACTGTTTGTTGATAATAATAATGAAATAATGTTTTATTAAAACTTTATTAAATATACATTTCTTTAGAAACAATGTTTTTCGATAGTGACAGTTCTAAAAGTTACAAGTTGATTTTCAGACACATTGGGACACATTCAGTTTAAAAATGGATCTAACTGCTCACCAGGTGGGCATGAGTAAAAGGGATGCAGCCTCACTTGCTGGTCTAAAATGCTGTTTGTGGCTAAAATAAGGACTAAAAATGGGCTAAAACTCTTTGTGAGTTGGTAGTGAAATGAAAACATGGGAGAGCAGTTTTTTAGTTCAAGCTCAACTAATGATATATATATATATAAATCTTTTTCACTTTGAAAGAAAGCTGTTTTATTACATTTTTAGATACTAAAAAAATCAAGTATTATTTTCACAAATACATTGAGATTTAGGGGGTACAGTTTGATAAAGCCACCTCCCAATAGAAAGTACCCTATAAATGATGATAGGTTTAAATAGATCATATCATAAGCCTTGTAAATACGCTATATGGCCTAATAATTGAGTTCAGGTGTTTCAGCTACACCCATTGCTAACAGTGTATAAAATCAAGTACATAGTCATGCAATCTCCATAACCAACCATTGTCAGTAGAATGGGTCGTACTAAAAGTAAGACATCAGTGACTTTAAACATTGCACTGTCATAGGATGCCACCTTTGCCACAAGTCAGTTTGTAAAATTTCTGCCTTGCTAGAGCTACCTTGGTCAACTGTAAGTGCTATGACTGTGAAATGTAACATGAAATGCACAGCTAAGCCCTGAAGCGACAAACTACTGTACGTAAAGTCCCAGAGTGGGACTGCAGAATGTTGAAGTGTGTAGCAAATAAAAAAAAAAATAGTCTATCTTCTATTTCACTGCCCACTATAGAGTTCTATTGTGTCTCTGGAAGCAACATCAGCACAAGGTCTGCCCATTAAGATCTTCACAAAATACGTTTCCATTGCTTCCCAGATAGGTCTAAGATCACTAGGCCTCAATGCCATGCACTGGCTGAAGTGGTGTAAAGCACACTGCCACTGGACTCTGGAATGTGATGAATCACACTTCACTATTTGCTGATGGATGAATCTGGAATTGGCAAATGTCAGGAGAACGCTACATACAGGAATGCATAGTGCCAAGAGTAAAGCAGTTGGTTGGTTAGTGTAGTGGTTAACACCTTTGCCTTTTACGCTGTAGACTGGGGTTCAATCCCCACCTGCATAAGCACACTACACCAATAAGAGTCCTTGGGCAAGACTCCTAACACCACCTTCGCCTACCTGTGTAAAATGATCAAACTGTAAGTTGCTCTGGATAAGAGCGTCTGCCAGATGCCATAAATGTAAAGTGGAGATGGGATAATGGTCTGGACTGTTTTTCAGGGTTTTGAGCTAGGCCCTTTAGGTCCAGTTAAAGTTAATGCTACAGCATACAAAGACATTTTAAACAAATATATCGCTGCTGTCAGAAGAAAACCTTGTATCTCCATTTTTGACATTTTTCAGTTTTTAATATAAATTGTAAATGCCTGTAGGTCTTTACATAGTTTGTAAATTTCATGATGAATGGATCAAAAGAAATGTCCCAAAATTGCTTGGAAAGACGTCTGGATCCACTGACTTCCATTAAAAGTAAACCAGGTTTTTTCCTTCTCCTGTAAAGTTACCAGTTTTGGAGGTACGAGGTTTTCTTCCGACTACAGTGATATGTTTCTAACACGGTGACAACAGTTTGGGCACAGCCATTTCCTGTTCTAGCATGACTGTGCCCCTGTGCACAAAGCGAGGTTAATAACAACATGATTTGATGAGTTTGGTATGGAGCAGATCCAGTGGCTTTGCACAGAGTCCTGACCTCAACCCCACTGAACATTGCTGGGATGAACTGGATCATAGACTGCATTCCAGGCCTTCTCATCCAACATCAGTGCCTGACCTCACAAAGGCTCTTTTGACTAAAAGCACACAAATTCCTGCACAAAATCTTGGGGACAGCATTCTAAAAAGAGCAGAGGCTGTTATAGCCACAAAATAGGGGTCAACTCCATGTTAATGCACATGGTTTGGGAATTAGATGTCCAACAAGCTCATATAGTATAGATAGTCAGGTGTCCACATGCTTTTGGACATATAGTATATCTAAAGTCTATCTAAAGGGACCACATATTGAAGTAGAATTCAGTGGAATGGTCAGATTTTACTCAAATAAAATCATTTTATATGCTTAAGTTTACCCATTTTTGTAGGTTAACAGTGGCTTGTTGTGTGGGATGCCTTCAGTTTTTTTTAACAACCAAAATAAATCTTAAATATTTTTATTGCACAAATTTAAGAAAATGAAAAATATATAGATAAACCTATGTCAATATTGCTTTTTACCACTAGCCTTTCTGGCCTGGCTATGCAATGGCACAATTTGGTCTCTTATTTGGCAGTTTTTTGTGAGAAATTTCTGCTCTACCTTAAATGAAGTAGTGGTTACATTCTGGCACCTGTTAAGGCAAATATAACTGCTGCATCATTTATGTTGGAAGGAGAAACATGGACAAAAAGCTGTTGAATAAGAAATTAACTGGAATAGCACACATTATACCTAACTATTTTGATGTCGTATATAAACACTGATTTCAAAACATACCAGTCACTCCGCACCAGTCCATATGGAAATGAAGCAGCAAAACAGCTTGTTCAGAATTCATTGTTATTGTGATGTTCCAAATATCAGTATATTCAATGTATTTACATCCTTCTACTCTGTCTACAGGAATTTAAACCCTCCCATTCATATGGGGTGTTTCAGTCCAGACTGCTTTTTGAATGAGGTTCAACGCAGAGCAGCCACTCAGAACAGAGAAATCAGTCACATATATCGTACTGAAGGCGCAGTAACAAATGAAGTCTGTTTAATTCTATAACACAGAATCCAAAACATTTAAAAATGGAGTTTTTCATATACAAACCTACGCACATATCAATAGGTGTCAAAATGCTAATAAAAGATGTAAACAAAAAAATAATAATAATAAAAAAAATGTAGAATATGGTCCCTTCAAAGCAATATCCCACCACAATTCTTTTTTGGCTGCTTCTGCACCCCTTCTTCATCTTCAGGTTTCTTTTCTTTCTTTTATTTATTATTAATTTTCTTTTATTCCATGTGCACCATAAACACCATCGGAGGGAGCAAGGATATAATTCAAACCTGCCTCACCCGGGACACTATAAGACTAAACTCCAGATACATCAAGTTGAAGGTAAACAAATTAATTAGGCTTAACAATAGGGTCTGCTAGTGGAGCTCACCAGAGCGGGGGAATAAATGTGTTGTTTATTCACTAACAGGGCCTGATGGCCTCCCTTGGTATTTGTGAAAATGTGCAGATCATTTTCCAGAGGAGGGAGCTCTGGGAACCCTGGGCTTAGACCTCAGACCGGAAGCAGCTCCGGCTGCAGCCGGCTCCCGCCGAGAACTGGTAATTACCCATTTGCTGCACCATGTGTCGTGGTATTTGGTACAGGTCCGTGGAGGCGAGGCCAGGGAGCGCGCAAGGCCTCCGACACAGTTCAGGATGAGATTTCAATCTAGTTAATGAATTTGCATGCAAGCTATTCTTAGGCTGGCCACCAGAGGCTTAGAAACATCTAATATTGTATCCCGCATGAAAGATGAGTGTCGTATTTAACAGGGGGGGGCAGCTATTGAGGATTTGGGTCTAAACGACACATAGGATTAATGGGCTGTTAAATGCAAAAGCTGAAGGCCAGGAATAGGCACAAAAATTACACATTACACCATCACTTTTGTGGCACATGAAGCCCAGTGGTATATGCACCCAGTTGACCTATGAATGGCAACAATCACAATAATGGAGGATACAACTGAAATCTATTGTGCGGAAGGTGAAATGCTGTGCGTCTAAACACACACACACACACACTCACACACACACACACACACACACAGAAAAGCTATACCCGCAAACTCTTTCGGCAGCGGGCGCTGCCCTAATGAGTCTGTGGGGGAAACGGGGGAATCTAAAGTGCCATTTGGCTTCACTCAAAGGCTTTTTCCAGCAGTGTGTAATTGGCCCTTGATATGTCCCATCTCTCCCCCAGGGTGACGCCTGGACACCCTGTCTGCTAAGTAACGCTGCTTGCCGGAGTCAAGCCTGCCCGCATCGGCACAAAAAGCAGCCACTGCCTCTGAAATGCGGTGATTTTCAGCAGGGGACGGTGGCTTCTCAAGAAAGGGCCTTGAAGGCGACAGTCTGCAGGTAGAGAGGAAAACTCATTTAACTGTGGATCTGCTCCACAAGCAGAAAGCAGAAAGAGATGGGGGGAGGGGTGTGTGTGTGTGTGTGTGTGTGTGTGTGTGTGTGTGTTGGTGTGTGTGTGTGTGGGTGTGTGTGTGTGTGTGTGTGGGGGTGTGTGGAGAAAGCGAGGAGAGGGAGAGCATTTAAATGTGCCACGTTCAAGCATATTTAAATATACTCTCTTCAGCAAATCCAATACCTGTCACATTAAAATAAAGTGCCTTCCTCCTGGGTTGTGCTATATCTTTGAGATAAGATCTATTGGGGCAATACTCATCGCCACAAAGAGGAGAGAACCACTTTGTTCCATGAGTGAATCAAAATCCCCCCTGTAAACACCATTAGCTTTAACACATACACACAGAAATAAACACACACATATACGGTTTCACATTGCCTCTCTGGGTTATGAATTCCTTTTGCTAAAAGCAAAAGTGTACAAGTGTATTTGAAAAGGCTTTTCACAGTCCTGCTACCACGCTGGTTAATGCATTTGACAGAGAAATGCGAAAGTAATTTGATGTTTAAAACCGGAATACTAAAACGCATGCTATGAGTCCTTCTCCACGTTGAAAGTGGTTTAAAAAATTTCCTAGCAATGTCCTTATTGATTTATTCTGGAGTGAAAGCATGGCTTCCTACTTTATGTTGCTGCCATACAAAACATGTGAGTTATGCATGTGAATGCTACCAGGTTTCCATGGAAACATGTGAGGTACATATCTTTTTATTACCAGACTTTTATTACTATTATTAGACTTTTTGCAAAACATTATTGCCTTCACTTTTTCCTGGTAGAAAAGTATATAGGCCAACAAAACACAAAAACATGCACACACTATGACTACTCAAACACTCAACAAGAACACAATGTATTGATAAATTGTCAACAGATTAAATAAACATTCATAAAATGATGCTAAGAGAATCATATATATCAGCTACACCAAACTTGTTACTGTAGGAGAATGTTCATAAGGCTACATGACCAATAAATAAGCCCTTCATGACAGCTATCTGATCTGTAAAAACATTTACAAACTTACTTTACTTATTGCAAAAGGAGTCAAAAAGTTTGCATGTGCCAAGTTTGATGTCAAGTTGATATAACGTGTCAGGTAACATTGATTTTTATCAGACATTAAATTGCGTCATGACACTTTCTGGGGTGAAATCACAAATACTGTATCTCACTGTACATCGATATACAGTGACATTATACTGATGACATTGCCTGCCATGTTATGCAGGTTAAACAAAAGTGAGCATTTTCTGTGGCCCTGTTGTAAAGTGAGTTTCACTTTACTGTTTATTTAAACGAAGATTGAAATCATGTCACATCATCAGCATTAAGTCACTGTGATGTCACCCAATGCAAGTTATGTCAATGTGACAAAAGGTACAATGCTTACCGGAATAAACCATAACAAATGTTTATGTAGGTGTAACTTAACTATCATGACAAGCTTATGCAGGTGTCATGCAGCCTTATGAATACTGTCCTACAGTAAAATGTTACCCTAAGATCTACTAGCAATTCATTTAATTCCACCAAACTCTACCAAAGTCCAACAAGAAGAATCAACAATCTCTCCAGACACTGTTCGACCATTAAAAGCCATTCTGTAGCCTGAACTGAGCACATAAACCCCAATCTGTAGACTGAATTGAGTATATATAGCAGCACTACTTGCACACCTAAGTGGGTAAAGTGCGTTTTCCTCAGTGCCAGCTGCACAGGACTCTTTTATGGGAAAGATAATTGAGGCAGTAAAGGGAAATGTAGTACCTGCAAGGCAGAAGGTGGATAATTCATTACTCCAATAGACCGTTCCATAAATTCAGAAACAAACATACTATGCTATTTACCCCCACAGTATCTTGTTGCCCTCGTCAGTCTAAGTGGGTCGACACAGTGGTCGACTGAAATAGGAATTTAAACCGGTGATCGAGCTCACAGGTTTATTGGTTTATCAGCTGATGGGTGTTGGTGTGAGAGGGGGGCACCTTCGTTGAAGTAGGTTGTTGTGCTTCTTTGTGTGAAATGCAAGTCTTCCAGAAAAAACATCAGCAGTCAGTTTATTAGGCAATTGGCTTGTACCTACTCTCATTGGTTATTCTATCTGGTACACTTACCACATAGGCATACTTTGTAGGAACACTTTCCACCCCTACCCTATCCATCAATGGACCACCACAGGAACACCGACTTTGAGTGATGGACCATTCTCAGAATGGTAGTGACATCTACATAGCGGTGGCTACACTGTATGTGGTGCTAGTAGGAGTGTATAGGACGCAGTCTTGAAATATTAAAGTTTCTGGTATGAGAACAGTCTGTCAGCTAAACATCATTTGGTCAGATGAAGGGCTAGAGAACAACTAACACAATTAAGCAATGTAAGAGATGATCTATAGTCTCAAACTGCACACCTTTGTGGTCCAAAGTTGTGCAGTTTGAGACCCGGAAGACCACCAAAACTATCATCAGATAAACCTTAAAGCTTTCATCTTTGAGAGACAGAAAAATATCAAGCTCTATACCTACTTCTGATCTAAAAAAAAGCTGTTTCTGTCCATCTTTCTGCTGACAGAAGAGAACTCAACAATATTGTGATATTTAAAGTTTGCATTATTGTCTGTCTGCGATGGACTGGCGACCTGTCCAGGGTGTATCCTGCCTTCCGCCCGAAGACTGCTGGGATAGGCTCCAGCATCCCCCCGCGACCCTGACGGAGAAGCGGCTTAGATAATGGATGGATGGATGGATTATTGTCTGTTTGTCAGGTTAGAACATTACGCTTCCTATTTCCAAACTGGACCTTCAACTGTGCAATGGCAGTACCATCAAGGAGAAACTCTGAGAAACATCCAGGACATCAATGCATCCTCGTAACAGAATCTTTCAGGTGAAAACTGTTTTCCAGTGTGAGTGTAATGCTAAGGGCATCCAATAAATGTGTTTTTCAAACTTAAACAGGAATCCTATCAAACGCCTGAGCAAAGGCACGTGTAGCTCTAGCACTCAATCGACCAGGGGGGAGAGTTAAATGTCACATGCGAACTTTAATTTACATTTTGACATTGACCGTTAAAATGAAATAACCTCAATCATGGAAAGAAATTATGGCTCAAAACACAACATATTGTTGTAAGCCTAAACATTTTTAAACACGTTATGAAAGCCCTACATAACAATAGGAATTCAGAACTGTTTGATTTTCTAGCATTTATTTTAAGAACTATATAATAGAACAAGGAAGGAATTTTACCCAGTGCTTTGCAAGTAAAAAGATTGTGTATTATGACCTGTGACATTGCAATCACACAAATTACACTGGCTAGAGATTCCATCACAGTGGCTATTGTGAGTGTAAATCTGGATGACAGTTGTTTGTGGAAAGGCAAGACAGGCCCGAAACCGAATTTGCCTTCCATTTCAGACAACACTGCGCAACAGCACCACCTCTACAAACAATAACCACTGACAAATGAACAACATAAAGAGAGATGATTAACTCAAGAGAAGCAATTGCGCAGATCGTTTACTCAGTGTGTGCGCGTATGCTTGTGAGACTGGTTTATTTACATGCATTAGATTAGGAGTTCATTACTACTGGTTGCTGGCATTGTCCTCCCTCTTTCTCTGTCGCTCTCTTACAGACACTAAGGATATTACCCTATAAAGAACAGAAAAAACAAAACAAAACAAAACAAAAAAAAAACACAATTCCAGACATTTAGGCCTCTGTGTGGCATGTTATCATGGCAATGCTGCCACCCCACTAATTAGATCTAGTAAGACTGGCATACTGGTAATTAGCACACTCATTAGGTGAGTCGCACATTCATCGAGATAAAAAGAATGATGATCACAGAAAACAAAAAAAAACATGATTTGTTTGGACATGATACGAAGACATTCGTCTCGCCTGAATCACAGACAACAACAAATGTAATTAGCAAACGTGAATCGAGGGCTTGCTCAAGTCATTTTTCACCGGCCGAACAGGGACTAAAGAAGCAGACTGGAATCACGCTAATCAGCAGAGCTAAGTGATCCTAAACGGACAGGGTAGTTCCCAGGAAAAAAGAAAACAGCCAGAGTTCGCTTCATTTGAGACGCATTATTATTATTATTATTATTAGTGGAAGAGGACGATCAAACTAAAGCCATTAATATAAATAAGAAAGTAATGTGGATTAATGAACACTTAGTTGAATTACAAGAGCCAGTCACAGAGGAGTACAAAAGTGCACCTCCTCAATGGATAATATTTATGGAGCTGTGGGTAAATAAACAGATAGAGAAGTAGAGAACGAGAGAGGTGGGAGCGAGTGACAGTGATTGGCATTTCCACTTATATCCCAAACCATGGCCTGTGGAAGGTAATTTCGCACAGGCTGGTTACGGTTAAACAGCCTTGCTGTGGATCAGGAGAGTATATCACCGGGGAGGTCTGAGCTGGCTCTGATGGCCCATCCCCCTGCCCAGCCACCCTACACTCTCACTAGTCTGGTTTCAGCCTCAGATAGAGCTGTGCCCTGTATTCTCTTTAGTCACTTCTCATTGTTCCATAAACCTATTTCAGGAAGGTGGCAAATGCTTCAATTCAGGGCCCATGGTGGCAGAGAGAGAGAGAGAGGGAGAGAGAGAGAGAGAGAGAGAGAGAGAGAGAAAGAGCAAATATGCCTGTATGGGTATGGACATGAAAGTATATAAGATTTTTTTGGGGGTTAAGGTTAGGACTGGGTTAGGTGTAAGAATAGCAGTACTCAGTCACTGTAATATAAAAGTCAATGGAAATGCCCCATAAAAATAGTAATAGACATCTGGGTCTGTGTGAGTAACCGCATACACACACCGAACTGCAACAGCCATTTTTGTGGACCAAATGTTCCCAGGATAATAGCAAAACAAACAAATGAAAAAGATGTTGTATGACTAACTAGCTGCTGCTGTTTGCTTTCTTATGTCAAATAAACACACAGGTTTAGGTTAAGGTTAGGTGCTATGACATAAACATAGGATTCTGAAAGCTATTAACTGTGGAAATAATTGCAGTCAGCTGAAATAATTGTGATCAGGTGATCATGCAATATTTGCGACATGCACAGGTTTAGACAGACCCAAGGAAAGAATTGTGACATAGGGGGTCCCTGGTGGAAAGTCTGACTATGAAGCGACAGATATTATATTATATTTTGACAATTTTTGGTAGATTTACCCCTGCATTGTTTTAACAATTATTACTATGCAGGAGCCTTTTAACTTCATATCTGTATGAACATTACATGGCAAGTAGGTATAATAGCCTTTCTTTTCTCAGTTGCTCAGATGTTATTTAGATAGAAAGAAAAATATTTAGTCATGTGCCATACAAATGAGTGAAATTCCAGATATATATTCATTGCTGTGCCGAAACGTTTTATTGCATGAAGCAACATGATAGTTTGAATATTACCCATCACATGTTTTCAAACAGCCTGAAATAAAAACTCTTGGCTAACAGAAACATATTTCCTGGCTTATGGCATGGCTGCTAATAAAATCTATTCACTGTGTTTTGTGGCTGCTGCTGACTTTAAGTCAAAATTACCTGAAGTAATTTGAAGTACCTCTCGGCCGTGTGAAAGTGCTGGAGCTTATTCAGTTTTTAACCACTGTAGTGCAAGTCGGTGCACTATATTGCAGAGCTACATAACAAATTAGGGCTGAGCAAATCTCACGTTGAACATGATAAAAACATAGAAAACAGTCACCTAGTGTGAGGGCATTTAGTTTGTCAGAAAATTTTGATTTTATTCAAGGACATAACACAGGACCCCCCAGGTTAAATTTTATGGAGGTTGGAGAGAGGTTGAACAGTTGTTTTACAGATGTGAAAACACACTCCCCTTAATGCAAAGCAAAACAGATGAGACATACTGGCACTGTAAATGTGTGAAGGCGATTTAGCGACAGGGTAGTGGGGGAAGATGAAAATATTTTGGGGTAGCCAATCACATTTCAGGGAAGGCACTGGCCACCCAAATCATCCCTTTAAAGCCGCACACGTGTGTGTGCATGTGTCTAACACAAAAAAAAAATCCACATTTTAAACCATGCTTTATCAAACAGTGTCCATCATTTGGACTCTCTACAGCTTTCAGAGACATGCACAGAGTGAATCTTTGATTTGGAACACGCTCCCTGATTGTTTAGTCGTTCAATTAGCAAAAGAGAGGGGGAAAAATCTTGGCATATTCAGTAAACAAGATTGTGAGGAACACAGTGTGGTATTTTCTTTTAATTACATATTACAAATGAGGTGAACTATTTAAAGCAACTGTGATTGCTGCTAAAAGAGACATTTACATTCAATTGCTATGGGCAGGAATTGCCTTTGAGGAGGAGGCCAGGGCTTTGCGAAGAAAGAAAAAACATTTTTACTTCCCATTACCTACACCATGAAGAAGAGGAACATTTTGAAAGCAGTCATTAGTGTCGGAGTTGGATCACCTTCAAACTGATGGGATGAAAGTGAAAGATAATGACTGGAATTATGATGGAAGCACTTCCAAAAGTTTGTAGTGAAGCCATCTATTTGCCTTTGCACTAGCTGAGAATAAATAGAAAGAGGTGACCACAGCAGATAAATAAACTACTATGATTACTATTTATGGAGGGCATAATGAATCCTGTGTGCAAAGAATTGCAGAGGATTTTACAAAATTCACATTAAAATGGAATTTACATATCAACACAGAATCACACAGAAATTAGCTCCATTATTAACTTGTCACAATTTTGCTCTCCAGGGAGGAATGCCTGTGCTGGACCAATAAGAGAAGGACTCCAAATAGTACATTCACTTGCCATTGTAAATGTGAAGTATAAGCGGTATATTTACTCTCCCGACAGCAAGAGGAGTATTAGTAACTACAAAACACTGCTCACAGACAAGTGAGTCCCTAACTGAGACTAACAAATACCACTGGGTATTTTACGTCTTTTAGATGGAAACACCAGATCAAATAAGCAGTGCAGAGCTCTGAAAAGTGAACCTCATTTCAGATTTGTAAGCTTAAGGTAATGCTAATACTGTTTTAATTAAAAGAATTAGTTTCCTTCTTGGAATTGTATGCATTTTAATAACATGAAACAGTGATTCTCATGAAATTATCCTTGGCCATTCTAGATTAAGTGCAGACACATGAAGCCTGTAAAAGACAATCTTTCAGTTAAGAGTCCAACCACGGAGTGGCTGCTGTCATCTATTTCTAACAACTGACAGAAACGCCTTGATCAGGCTACCACTCACACTCAGTGTGTCAGCCAGTCACATATTTACAGTAAAGTTCGTTCATCAAATTGGTCTCACCCATTGGAAACTAAACCACAAATTGTTGATTTCGTTGTCAGTTCAGCTCAGGAAGGCCTAATCAGTGAAAGAGCTAGCTTAGCTGTATCTACCTAGATATCACAGAAACACAAAGAAAAAATAATGACAGGATAAATTTTCATTAAACAAACAAACAAACAAATGAAGAAGTAAATCACAGACTTTAGCAATAATTGCCCACAGGGCCTGTTCTGTTCCTAAGAAAGCATAACTTGGTATAATACTGCTTATATAACAGTATTTTCTTAACATAAACTCTCTCTCTTTCTCTCTCTCTCTCTCTCTCTCTCTCTCTCTCTCTCTCTCTATCTCTCTCTCTCTCTCTCTCTCTCTTTCTCTCTTTCTCTCTCTCTCTCTCTCTCTCTCTCTCTATCTCTCTCTCTCCCCTGCTGTTTTCTCCTTATTTTCTCCTGGTTCTGCAAAAGCACTGCAGGGCTCTAATGTAACTGGTCCATGCTCTTGATGCCCGTAAACCCTGTGGAACGTGAACTCAAAGCTCCAGCAGAGAGCCAGTGAAACCTGCTGGTTGCCTGAGAGCTGTGCCCTAGCTTGAGTGCAGCTGCATAGGTGGGCTCAGCAGTAGGGAACTGGTACCCTAGGTGCTTACTCCATCCCTCTGGAAAAAGTCATGCAGGAGCACAGGTCTCTCTCAGCTTTTCCCATCAATCTAAATTAAACGGAAGTCTGTTGTGCATTGTCTGTTTTATTGACTTTCATATATAGATGGGCATTGTTACTCAAATATACAAATATCTGAACTCATCTATTTGTTTATCAGGTATATGTAGTTATTAGGATAATTAGATATGTGGCATTTATAGGCCTAGAATGTAAGTAAGGTTCTGACTGGGGGCTGTAGAAACACAAAATCTCATTGACACAAGCTGCTGATACTGTAAGCAAAATAAAAAGAGCTATACACAGAAATATTTCAAGAAGAAACATTACTTTTAGCATTTGTAATATGGACTCTCGCCAAGAACTGGAGAGCCATATGTACGTCACAGAAAGGTTCAAATATTTTGACTGAATACATTAGACAGCCTTGGAACTGGAAGAGACTTGGAAGTGACAAAGTGGAAAATGTATCATTATGTCAGTCAAGCTATAGCTTTTTTTATTTTTTATGATTGCACATAGGTTATCAATAAATCATACCAAATGATCAGATAAATCATAACAAATGATCAGGTACTCTTTTTGCTAGCTGCACACAAACAAAAGTTCAACCAGGTTTGTTATTAATAACGTTGTAAATGTTCTCCTTGGGAAATTCAAATACAAATGTGGATATGTGAATAGTCAAAGTGGCTAATTTATCTATTTCTACTTTAATGCTTGCATTAAAATTTGCCTAAGAGGGCAATTTAAATTTGAAAATGAAAATTACTTAAAATGCTATAAAAATGCTGCACCAACTGGCACACGACTGTATGCTCGAAAATCAACAGCTACCACACAATGTTCATTATTAAAGTGAACAAGATGCTTGAACAGTATAAGCTGCTGTAAGGACTTGGCCAGGCAGACCTCCCTGACCATTCCAGTCTGTCCTATCCCCCCATCCCCTCCTGCTCCACTGCCTTCAGCCATGTCTGCCCCCCATTTTTCTTCACCTCCATTAAACCTCATCCATGCAGAGCTTTTCAATCAGCATCTCTGTTTGTTTTCCCCTAGTTTAATATGGCTTCCAATCACTCGGCAAGCTGCTTTTGAACCTGTGCAGCAGAAGCAAATTAAGAAATAACACAATTAACGCTAGCTGTCAGCTAATGGCACGTTGTTTTTTTTTCCTTGTGTGTGTGGTATGGGGCCGCAGTCGAGTGAAAGGGCCACGGGCAGCTGATGGGGCTGATGACCTTCCTCGCCCCCGCCACAGAGGGGAGTCGACCTGCCGCTTGCATTTAGAACCGGCTTAGTCCATAGCAATTAACACTGCGCTGCTTAAAGGAGATTACTAAACACCTTCTATAGGAAGGGAATCTGGAGCACAGGGAAAGTGAGAGAGAAGAGATACAGAGAGGGTCAAAAACAGAACACGCAAGAGAAAAAAATCAAGAGAGAAAAAAGAGGAGAGGCAGGAAAAGGAAGGAGTAAGAGACAGAGCAGAGAGGGAGAGATGGGGTAGGGGGGGGGCAGAGAGGTAAAACTAGAACAGAGGGGGAAAGAGAGAGAGAGTTACAGAATGAAACAGAACCACAGCAGAGAGACAGACTGGCATGCTGAGGGTTAATGCTCTTCACTCACATGAGTAT
Organism: Pygocentrus nattereri; assembly: GCF_015220715.1. Classification (NCBI taxonomy): domain Eukaryota; kingdom Metazoa; phylum Chordata; class Actinopteri; order Characiformes; family Serrasalmidae; genus Pygocentrus; species Pygocentrus nattereri. Next base: position 10,186,667 of record NC_051235.1, read on the forward strand.
GCATCAGAGGACATCTTAATATGTAATATTTCTGTTAATTAAAACATTGAGGATAGAGTACATCTCCTGAGTGCCTTCACAGACTCCTAACAGAGCCTCAGGGGAAAGCACAGAGAGACAGTGAGAGAGAGAGAGAGAGAGAGAGAGAGAGAGAGAGAGAGAGAGAGAGAGAGAGAGAGAGAGAGCGAGAGAGAGAGAGTGAAAGAGAAAGAGAGCAAGAGAGAAAAGGCTGTACTCTTCTTCTAAAGTTCACTTTATCTGGCAGCACACAAGGTCATATTTCCTTCTAAACAGAATGCAGGGCTTATTATAGCAGTGACCATGGGGTGCCAAAATAAGGAATGGTTGACAAAGGCACTCATATGGCTGAGCTGAGAGAGGATCTGTGCCATTACAAAGCAACATTAAACAAGACCTTGTTCAAATTGTTACTGCAATAAAGAACATTCAGAGCTCTGTTCAAGCGAGAGACAGTCTGGGGACTTTTGACTGCAGGATGCATTATAAGCTGAACACACTGGCTGTATAATAATGGGAATATGTTGACTTGCCTCAGTGACGCAGTTAATTAAAGGGGTGACACTATGCTGTCAAATGAAAACAACCTTCTATTCACATAGCGATGCACAACAGATGAATGCGGGTCTATGTCCAGTAATCCAAACAACAAATATTTCTTAAAAACCATCCAAAACGCAGTGCTGGAAGATTTCTGTGTGTTTTCTTGCCCCTATAGAGATTTTAGAGACAATTTTCCATGCTACTCTTTGGAGTTGTATTGCCTTACCCATCTGAGGCTCTCTGGTCCAAAGTCTGTAGTTCTGAAAAAGAAAAAAAAAGAAACGTAGGGGTGGGGGGGTGGGGTGGGGGGGAATAGTGTTTTATTTTGAACTTCTAACGCCACGGCTTTAATGAGCTGCGTGCAGCGTTCTGCTTTCGGAAGTCTGGTTGGAGATAAAAGTGTGAGAAAGGGGAGGGGAAAAAACTAGGTCAGCACTGCAGTCTGTTCCAAAACACCAGCAATCTACTTATACCATAACTCCCTAACAGCATTAGGGCTCCAGCTCAGAGGCCATTAGGCAAAGCCACACTTTTGCACTGAAAACCCCTCCTCAAATTCAACAAGCTTCGAACACCCTGAAAATGTATGCTTCGGGGCAGGAAGGGAGTGTGTGTGCCACTCAAAGACAAACTACAGCATTACAAAACTTAACATACAGCACTTGGACCAGTGGTGGCGTTTTAACTTACTGATGTCTAGTGCATCTGTGCACATTTCAATTGCTTGTAATAACAAGTAGAAATGTGTTTCTCTGCCTAAATGAAGCAGTGAAGGTTTTTTTTTGTTAATGAGTGATGGGGGAATAGGGGAAAGATCTATTTTCTGCACCTTCCTGATCTTACAGTGCTTACATAATGCGAAGCAGAGCTGCAGCTTTCTCTGCATGTTTTATACCCAGGCATCCACATTCTGTAAATATATAATGAAATTAAGATGGCTTGATACATATTCATAGAGGCAGGTCCTGGGAGGAACTGGCACACCAACCGGTTTCTATCATTTTCTTAACCAATGAAGCGTGTGTATATTTTCAAAAAATGGAACTATATGCAAATAGGATTATTATAGGAACATGTTATATATTGCTGCTTTGGGAAGAAAACCTCATATCTCCAAAATGATAACTTTACAGGAAAAGAAAAAAAAAACACTTTACTTTTAATGTTAGTCAATGGAACCAGACTTTTTTTTTTCCAAGTCATTTTGAGCTGTTTCTTTTGGTCTATTCTTCATGAACTTTACAGACTATCTAAAAGGCAACAGGCATTTTCAAATTATGTCAAGCACTGAAGAACGACAAAAGTGAAGATACAAGATTTTAGCAATATGTTTATGAATTTAGGAGCTGTAGCCTACAGTTAGAGTAATATATAATTAACATGCAAATAATGCACTGTTACACCCTGCCTATTGAACACACTGACTTTTTCATTATTTTCAAGGCTAAAACTGTCATGCTCCACTGATAGATAACATATAATCCCATGTATGTACAGCTAGAAGTCAAATAATTAAATAACTGTAATTCTCAAACTTTTATTTTTACATGAAACAAAATCTAATATTTTAATGCAGAACCAAGTGCCACAGACACATGACTGTACAACTGACTCAGTGCATTGATGGCAATTTGTTTCTTGAAGATTAACATTTCAGCTTTCTGGTACAGCTGCTTGTTCCATTTCTAGCTCAAGGTTTTTGAAGCAGTACTAAACAATCTTCTGCTTTCCGTACTCATGCAAAGCGCAGAGAGATAGGCTCAAGCCATGTAAGAAAGCCCTTATGACTTTGCCAGTAATTCAGGCAAGGCTGAAGTCGACTTCTGCACCATTTTATTGTCAATGTTGTGTTATCCATTGTTGCTAGTTCTGTGAGCTTCTTATACTCACTGTACACAGATGGATAAAATACTCTCAAGTTTCATACTTGGTTTATGACATTAAAGGTTAAAATGGTGTTTACTTTGCTTCCCTCATTAGTCATGTTAGTCTTTTAAAATTTACAAACAATATTGCCTGAGCGTGAGATACTGTAAAAACCCACTAGATTAAATGTTTCCTTCAGAGCATTTAGGGAAATCTGGCTATAATATAATATAATATAATATACTATAATGTTTTGCATCATTGATGGGCTGTTATTACCAGCCAAATTAAAGCATTATTTATTTAGGTCTGAAATCTGATATCTCTTCTATAACAGGGCTGCCCAAAGAGCGGCCCATGAAGATATTTAATGTGGCTCAATCCTTCACTCAATGGGAGAACAAACATATTTTTAGTATAACAACAGGAAGACGACATAGCTATATTAGATTTTATTAAAGTAAGTTTTGTTAACTTCAAATGACACTGTACCATATTTTCAAATTGTTATCAATTACCCAGCACTGGCATTTTTTAACAAATGCTGATTTCAGATAGCAAGCACTTTGCCATAAGCTGTGTCAACTGAGTCCTGGAGCCCTGCGGGGATAATTGGGTTGCATTAAGAAAGAGTAACAGGTAAAAATCATACCAGACAAGGTTAACCAGATTAAAGATGTGACCTACAGGTGTAGCCCCATTACTGTCCTGATGATAAAACACCACATTCATAATGAGGACCACTTAACACTGCTCATCTGAATCAGATTCTGTCTTCATATTTCAATCACTCATGAAGTGTTAATAGGGCCTAACCCACATAATATTTCTGTGACCAATACTGATGCTGATTTTACAGAGCTAAAAAATCTGATATTGAACTGATATATACCAGCATATACCTGTACAAAGTAATGTAATCAAAAATCAAACTATTATTTTAGTTATATAGTGCTTTACTGACATATGATTGTCTGTTATCACATATAGTACTGTGTGAAAGTTTTAGGCATCTAAGCAAATTTTTAAACAATTTACCTCAGCAGTGTGTTTATCACAATATACATTCGAATAAAGTCATATTCATAATTCAAATAAACAAAAACAATAAAAAGTAACAAGAATTTCTTGGGTCCATATTTTTCTTTGACACATTCACAGCCACCTCAGAGACTTGTTATTATCATCAATCATTATTAATTAATATTCCGTGAATTTTGTTTATTCAAATATTAACACCTTTCTCAGCAAATAAACACAAACTACACAAATAAATAGATTTTCAAAATGTGTCTTGGGTGCCTAAGACTTTCGCACAGTACTGTATGACTGTCACTTCTAAATTTTAAATAACATAAATGTTGTAGCGCAAGGGTGAAGAACCCCATCACTTGTTTTCTTAGGTTCTCAGAGGCTTGGTATCAGGGCGAGCCATTTAACCTACTTAATTAACCTTATTTGTTAGGCCCTAAATGTCCACTTGATTTAACTGAATACTTTATTTAACCCTAAAATATCCTCTAGTTTACAATCCCCCTCTTGTACAATTTACAGTATACAAAAATGCCAAGTTTAGATTTTTTGGCCACTGCAAAAGACCATAGTATGCTCTGTTTTATAATGCAAAGACATGACTGATAATGTACAACCCCATTTCCAAAAAAGTAGGGAAGCTGTGCAAAATGTAAATAAAAATAAAATGTAATACTGTTCAAATCATTTAAATTCTTTATTTAATTGAAAACAGTACAAAGACAACATGTCAAAAGCTGAAACTGAGAAATGTTATTGATTTTTGAAAAACATATGTCCATTTTGAATTTGATGCCATCAACACATTCCAAAAAAGTTGGGATGGGGGCATGTTTACCACTGTGTTTCATCATCTCTTCTTCTAACATCACTGTGTAAGTGTTTGGGAACTGATGACACAAACTGCTGTTGTTTTGAAAGGAATACATTTTTCCATTCTTACTTGACATAGGGTTTCAGCTGCTCAACAGTTCGGGGTCTCCTTGGTTGTATTTTTCATTTCATAATGCGCCAAATGTCATCATTGGTGACAGGTCTGGACTGCAGGCAGGTCAGTTTAGTGCCCTGACTCTTTTAATATGGCGCCATGCTGTTGTAATGCATGCAAAATGTGGTTTGACATTGCTCAAATAAACAAGGCCATTCCCTAAAAAAGTTGTTATGTGGATGGCAGCATATGTTGCCAAAACATCTATATGTTGTTTAGCATTAATGAAGCCTTCACATATGTGCATGTCAGCCATACCATGTGCACTAATGCACTCCTATACCATCACAAATTCTAGCTTTTGAACTGTGCACTGATAAAAAGCTGAGAGGTCTTTAGTCCGGACATTTATTCAACATTTATTCAAATATTGATTTGTCAGACCACAGGTCACTTTTCCACTTCCTCATAGTCCATTGTAAATGAGCTCGGGCCCAAAGAAGGTGACAGCATTTTGGATCCTGTTTATATGTGGTTTCTTCTTTGTGTTTTAGAGTTTGTGGATGCATAGACAGGTTTTCAGAAATGTTTCTGTGTTTTTTGGCCTTGTCATTTGCATAGAGATTTCTCCAGATTCTCTGAATCTTCTAATGATATTATGTACCATAGATTATGAAAAGCAGAAGTTTTTTTCTATTTTATGTTGAGAAGTGTTATTCTTAAATTGTTGCTCATGCAGTCCTTCACAGAGTGGTAAACCTCACATCTTCATTCTGAAAGACTCAGCCTCTTTAGGATGCTCTTTTTCTACCTATTCATGTTACTGACCTGTTGCCAATTAACCACCAGGCATTTTTTTGCATTACACACTTTACCAGCCTTTTGTTGCCCCCATCCACCTTTTTTGGAAACGGGGTTGTAATTTAAATGTAAATACAAAAGACCAAGCATGGAGAAAAACAATTAACATCCCAAAGTATTCTCACCAAATGGAGCAACAACTGAATGCACTTACTTGAAAGCAACACATCTTTAACTAAAACTATTCCCCTTAGCAACTGTTGATCACCCCTTAATGGCCATCAAGAATTCAAAAATTCAAAGCTGTTGCTCATAGCAATGGTGGGGCTTCTGTGTGATTAGTTCAAAGACAATGGAGCGACACAGACAAGGAGCAAGACAGAGAGAGAGAGAGAGACAAAGAATAAAAAGGGAAAATACAAACAATAGCCAGGAATGTCAGTTTCCTGAATGGGTGTCACTAAATGAAATGATGGAATCTGTTCATAAAAGAGTGGTATGGGTCCCACATGCTTTCTGAGCCCCCTATTCAACTACACAAAACCAACAATTATTGCTCCCCATTTTGGGCTCTTCACTGTAATTTAATGCTGAAAATCCCAGTCAACAGTTGCAGACTGCCATAATCTCTACAGAATGAGCAGAACAATTATTTTCCTTCAGGAACTAAAGCTGTATATGGTGTCACAGGAATGAAGTTTCACTCTAGCATGAAAAGGTGTGAATAAATAAACATGGGATTGCTTATTTTCTGTAACAGATGTATTATCCAGGCTTGATGGATACGTTTGTTGTCAGATAACATCAGCCAATATTGAGATGCTGCTGATTTATCGCTGACTTTATCAGCAACAAAACCTACAATCATTGTTATTGATTATAACAAACTTCTGTCTGAACTTCTGGTCCAAAATATTGCTGTGTGACTGGTGCTACAGCACATGTCTAAAAAGAGCCAATGAGGACCAACACAAAATGGCATGGCCAAAGAACTTTATTTTTCACAAGTTTAAGAATTCTAGTTTATGTTATTGGACTGGCCCAGCCCTTAGTTCACATATAGTGCTATGAAACAGCGGATCTAGCTACTGCATAGTAGACAGAAACCTTTTCCTATGGACCTCAAGTTCATTTTGGAGAATGAGCATTCTCTTCCTGGCCAGGAACAGCTCCAACCTTCCTTTAATCTGAATCACATCTTATTTTTTTCTTTTGCTCGTGTGGACCTTTTACGGCAGAAAAGAAACCACCTGAAGAATATTTTTTTGACATATATTATCTGCAGAAAATATTCATTGTGTAATCCGACATGAAGCAGAACTGAATTTGCGTAATTTGGAGTTTGGCAAGATTTCAATTGAAGCATGTCGTCCAGTGTGACATCAGTAAATATATCAGAACGCAGAATTTGTGTGCTAATAGCACCCCTGCTGGAGAAACCTGACTGCTACACATACATGCACTTTACATATTAAAAAGGTGTTTCTTAATGTTACAGCAGAAGTTATTTTCATTTCTGCCTATGGCTATGGCTGCATGGTTATTTGTGATCAAAACCACACTTTCAGCAGTGTCAAATCCCAAGAGCTGCGAATTTGATTATGTTCTGTATTATTCACCGTTGACTTAACAAATTTGAAGCTGAGGAATTTAACCTAATAATGCAGAGACAGTGAGAAGGCATTCTGGCACATTACAGTCATTATTCAAGCTTTAAGCCTGAAAAAAGTGGATGTGCTGGTCTTCTTGGCCAAAATATGCCCTGGAGCTTAATTTAAATAAATCACAATGATAATATGTTGTAAACTATTATATTTTAAGAATTTTACAACCCATATTATCCACTGGGACACTTGAACTGCATGAAAAATGCTGAAAATTGTCATGTATGTTGCAATCTGGGAAACCACAGAGAGTGTGGAAATTGCTAAACTGTAGCTTAATGACTTATTAATATCAAGTAATTATTCATTCTTCAAACAATAAAAGGGTGGAAAACATTACATTCACATACTGCTTGGTATTTTATAGCAAGCTGTTTAAAGTTAAATTAGTCCTCTCTAGTTCTCTATCGATTCTCTTCACCTACACAGCAGACATCGCTTTTGAAGTATCATCATTGTGTTTCTTGTCAATCTCAACTGATATCTGAGTACATCATCACCCAGGCATGAATTAGATAATGAATTCATAGAGAGTATTGGGGTCTGATTAATTTTTGACCTTACAGATTTACAGTATATTGCTTCATATATATGATTCATCCATTTTCTAAGCCATTTCTCCCTCAGGGTCGCGGGGGGGGTGCTGGAGCCTATCCCAGTGGTCATCGGGCAGAAGGCAGGATACACCCTGGACAGGTCGCCAGTCAATCGCAGTGCAGACAGGCAGACAGACAGGCAGGCAGACAGACAGACAGACAGACAGACAGACAGACAGACATGCAAACTCCACACAGAGAGGACCCCGGTCACCCGGCCAGGGAATTGAACCCAGGCCCTCCTTGCTGTGAGGCAAGAGCGCTACCATCACACCACCGTGCCACCCCCCCTATATGATTGCTTAACATAATTTTTAGCTCTTTAAAATGGTTTAATATTTTGGAGTCAAAATATTTCCATATTACTTGGGCTCTAATATCAAAGGTCAGTAATTAAGTATGAAGAGAATGACACCAAGCTGAGCTTCAACCTGCAACTTCTGCAACTGACTTAGTCTCTAGAAATGAAGCTTTGCCTGTGAGACCCCATGTTCTAGCTTTGCACTTTTTCACTTTCCTCTATTCAAAACCTCATAGCAATTTCTTTTGGCTCACTAGAATTGCTAATTTATCTCACATTACAACCGCAATGAGAATCAGCTCCAAAAGCAGCTCAACCCAGCGGCTTGCCATATCAAAACTAAACACACTATCAGGAGGCCTAAAGCTAGCACTGTGTTTAAAGTAGAACTCCTATCCACTGTGACAGCTTCTACTCCGGCTTTGCTCTGTATGCCCACACGTGCATTCGCTCCCCTGTATAAAATATTTAGAATACAAGAACACAAAAAGTCAAAAAAAGTGTGAGACAAACCACCTTTGGCTATGAAGGTAGGTTGCATCAAGTGAAACTCATGATGAAATTACTGTCAACTGCAGGGCAATCAGAGAGGAAGGCAGGTGCTCAGCAAGGCTCTGTCTATTGCATCTATTGAATCATATCTGACCTAACTGTCTTAAAGGACAACAAGAAAACAAGGTGGACAAACATGTGTGACAAGCAGAATAAGTGTCAGCTCTTCCAAACATTCTTAATATTCTATACTTTGCACACACATTCACACAGGCCAATCACAATTATTACACTACTGCATGACCACAATGAGCTGATTATTAGTTTTCTAGCTGACAATTAGTTTTCTCAGTTGTTAGCTTTAACAACCACATGTTTACTGTGCACCAAACAATGTTTTCATTCTTTGAAGGTTGTTGAGCTGCACCAACACCACCTACATAACCATAAGTTTTCTGACGGGGTTACCAGAAGAAAGCCTCTCTTGTCAACTCACGCTCCTATGGTTTGCTAAACACAGCTTTTAATAGGACTGTGTTCTATGGTCAGATGAGACCAAAATGGAGGTTTTTGGCAACAAACACCAGAGGTCAGTTTGAAATGGATACAAAGATAGCTATGCAGAAAAGTACCTCATCTCCACTGTGAAGTTTGGTGGTGGATCTGTGATACTGTTGGCCTGTTTTTCTTCCAAAGGCTCTGGACTATTTGTTTGGATACATGGTATCACTGACAACATCAAATACCAGCAAGAAATAAAATCAAACGCTGACTACCTCAGCCAGGAAGCTTGAACTGGGCCAAAATTTTGGATCTTGTCGGGACAAAGCACAAAATCAACACAAAAATAGTTCACTGACCAAAGAAGTAAGGTTTTGGTTACCCCATGGTTACCCCATTTCCCTGACCTAAACCCCATAGAAAACCTGTGGCATGAGTTGCCATGTGTTCTACAGTCTTGGTAAGCATTATAGGAGAAGGAGCTGTTATCTTTGCAGAAAGAGGCTGTACAAAGTATTAAATAAAGTGGTGCCAAAATTGTGGCACACAGGCTTGACAAAAAGTATTTATTTTCTGATAATATTTAGCTTTTCTCAATTATGTTAATATTTTTAATGAAAGATGTGCAACAAAAGATAAGCAATAAAGAATGTTTATGTTTTTACAACCTGTTTTGCTCACGATTATGAGGGGTGCTAATATTTTCAGTGAAAGTCAGAAATTTCTTTGTGTTGCCTATGTTGTGTGATCATAAGGTTGAGTGAAAACCAGGAGGCTACATTGATTTCTTTGCACTTTAAATAATTGGGATGATTAAATCTTCTTGTAGGTCATAAAAGCTTTTGTGGTCGGTTGTGTGTGGGCCGTGACCTGCAAAAGGTCGGGAACCCCTGTATTACACCAGTGGGGAACATAAGCCATAGCTACACCCATTGGAACAACAGTAGCCCAACACATTCTTTGTGTCTTGCAGACATTACAGATATTTGACTGCTTTCTGACTTTTGACTCACTCTGCATTTCAACTCTCAGAACGTCCCTGCTTAGTGATCCCTATGACACTGACTTTCCATATTATTGTTTTTGCAAATTATATTTTTGGGGCAAAAGCAGAATTATGCTTCCAGTAGAAAGTTTTGGTGCGAAAGAACTTCATTGAGCCCACTGTCTCTTAGTTACTGAACTGGCATTTTCTCTTTTTGCATTTGTCCAGAACTTGTAGACTGCATTATGTTTTCACTGTGCGTTTAAAACTATGCAGGTTATAAGCAGAGCACAATTAGTATATGGTAGAGATGTATTATGCTGTGCATTCTAACACACGCATGTCTAAACTTCATGGTATAAAAATATGAAAGCTGGCACATAAGTGCACATTGTAACTGCACTGTTGAGTAACTGTTGAGTAGATAAATACATCAACGAACTATGTGAAAGCATAAATAATATGTACAAAAAAATTAACTAATTTAGTTAAAAAGCAGTGGTGATCATATCATTTTATGATCACTTTTTTTGTAAAACCTTGATTAGGGATGTACACAGGCTCTTGAGTACCTGGTTAACTGAGTTGACAGTATTCAAATACTGAAATTACTATTCAAGTATTTGTTGCATTTTATCAAAAGGGAAAATGGGAAAAAAGTAATTTTGGGAAAATTTTAAATTTATGGGAAAATATATATATACAACAATACATTTAAACAGTGATTCTATGTTTTGATATAAGTATAAAAAGTTTTACTTATATTTGCAAGTAGGTTATACTTTGCTACTCTGAAACATAAGTGCCATAGTGTAGGCTTGTGGCCAAGGATGCGTTGTTAAGGAAGGCAGGCATAGCACTTTTTCATCATTAAATAAGCTATGATGTCCAGTGCTATACTACTTAGCTGTAGTTTTTCTGGATTAACTCATCTTAATCAGTGTCTGTTATGTTACTCATTCAATGTGAAAACCCACAGATTTCCATCCCTTTTCTTTCATTAATATAACATTTTGAAACGTATTCCACTCCAACACCAGTGGTGTTACATAAGAAGGTAAACCACAGCTCTACATTAATTTCAGTGGAAGCCAGTTGTTTTGATTCCATCTCTGCAGTTAACCTGACACATCTGTTCATGAACTCGAATGACACTCGAATATCATAAATAGACGGAATGCACAACCTTAATTTTAATCATTCTGAGATTTAGGCATGTATTTATTTTTTAAAAGCCACTTCATTATGTATCATTTTTTTTGGATTAAACTCTTTAAGAAGTAAAATTATTTCAAGACTTCTTGATATAAATTTGTAAAAATCTAACAACCATCTGAAGAAACAGAATGACTTGGTGAATTACAGTTTTTTTACAGTAAACACAAGCCCACACAAAGAAACATTAAAAAAAAAAAAACACCAACAACAAAAACCCCCCCAAAAAAACAACACCCTTCCATGATCTCTCCCTGGCCACACTTCCATACAAACTGTCTCTATAGCAACAGCTGCTGCAGCAGGTGGAGGTGGCGTGCTTTGATGACATCACCCAACAGGTGCCCATGGCAACACATTCAGAACTGTTGCTCTAAATAAGTTGTTCATTGAGACATTACTGCAATGCACATAAAATAACAGCTAAGACATCTGTTTGAGCAAAGTCGTCATCTTGGACAGTATGGCAAGGAATCACAGTAGTTAAAGAGCTAATCCAAGTCTGTACACTACATCTAGTGTTCATTTACATAGAGCAGTGTTTTCCAAACCTGGCCCTGTAGTTGGTTTAATATGCATGCAGGGCTTGATTTATCAGATGTGTAGGGGGTAGGAGGAACACTAAAATATGCACAGCAGAGCAGGAGTAGTTGAAGACATGGATATGGACTCACTGACTATATAGTAATTATATTTGCTATTTCTCCATGCAAATACTGATTAATTCTTTTGAACGTAAATTAAGAAATGTAAAGTAATGTAAAGTAAAGTTATGAATACCGGAAATGTCAAACAAATCAAAGTGGTTTATAGCAGTGAGAAATGAAAATGAACATATAAGTAATAAATAGAAGAATACAAAAGACACAACACATATGCATTTGAAATAAACAAACAAAAACAAATAAATAAATATTTTTAAAAATTCAAAATAAAAACAGAATAGTACAAACTATACACTCTATTCTTAAGCTGCAGTAACACAGAACGGAAAAGCCAGTTCACTTGAATGGGACTCCCCATTTGGGACTCCCCAAGTTTGTCTAAGTGAGCTTTAACCTTGCAAATTATGAATTTTGGAAGCATGAGCCAATGGAATATAAAAGGGGGAGTTTCAACACAATGTTGCTTGCACTTACAGTTGCACAAAAAAAGTTAACTAGCTAGTGTTAACCACATCACATCAGGACTGCCCACCCTTGTCTGATGTGTGCTGCAACCTGGCAAAGTAAATAGAGAGGCAAAAGTCTGGCGTGACCACGGCTTTACACTGCATTTATCTTACAGTGAAGAAAAGCATGTACCTCACCCACTATTAGCTGTCCTGGCGGAGTTCTATTACACTAGTTCTGTACACTGATGAAATGCAGGTGAGAAAAGGTTTAAAGCTTTTTAAATGTGAAGCATCTCATCAACCTGGCTTGCCTGCCAATCTTTTTGTCAGCCACTCACCCACATTTAGCAGGCAGAAGATTCTCCAGAGGGTGGTGCTATTAGCTTTCTTCACACACATCTGCCATCTGTCTTCATAAAAATGAATGGGAGGTGAAACAAAAATTGCTTTGTTCTGCCATAATGTTAATGTAGCATCATCACTGTACTGTAAATGTTTATGTATTGATAAACCCACCCATTAATAAATTCATTCTAAAATATTTGCTTATGCGAAATTAGCATTTAAACACATAGCACTGATTTAAATAATTAATTATTTGTGTGTTTGGGTTAGTCAATCAGTTATCAGTCCAATTCTGCAACAAAGTAGGCTAGGCTAAGATTATGCCTTCAGGGACCATAGAACGATTTCATCAGCTTATATTTGAAGTCTCTGTATTTCACTATGTTGCTCATCAGAATCATTTTGCTACAATAACCTGTGAAATGAATTCCTGCATTGATCCCAAACGTGTTACAGTCTAAGACGAGTCCCCACAGAGACGTTAAACTCTATCAACTCAATTATTTGTCTTGTTAAATTGGTGGCAGAACAGAGGCCGTGTTGCTTTCATGGGGAAAAATAGCATTGAGACTGGAATTGGTAGGTCTCTCTGGGTCTCTAAAGTAGGCTAGCTGTATTTAATGAACAGCCTTCATCTGCTGATTGGAAGGAAAAGCATCATAAATGGAGCCGTATATGTTCAGGGACCTCAATCAACCACACCACTTCACACAAAAGCTACGCACCAAAACACTGAATTCTGGAGGATTTTTTTCAGTGGCCTTAAAAGACATAGGGGTCAATCCCTCTCCATCTCCTCTAAATCTGATTTCCCCTTTAAGTCTCATGGCTGCTTGGCTGGTGGAGGAGAGGTCAGAGACAGCCCCTGTAGACAGAGCTCACCTGGGTAATGACTATCGATTGATGGAGCAGAGCTGCAATCTGCCTTATTGGAACCGGTGGCAGTGGGTGATTGGTGGCGAGATGAGGGAGGGACAGTAGTAGAGGCTTCAGGGACAAGATATCTGAAATTGATGAAGAGGGACATTTGCCAGTACATTTAATTACCAAAGGGTGGGTTTTTGGCTTTGCTTTATCAGGACTGAATATACCATAGACATGGAGAATTATATCAGAAATATACCCAGTACAAAAATACAACCCCCTCTTCCATTATCTGCAATCAGTACAAAAATGAAAATAAAAGCTGCTTCAAATCTTCTTAAAGAAGCCAAATATGCTAACTTACACATATCTGTATTAGTTATATTCATATATTTCTTGGTTAATATGTAGATGTTTCTTACCAGTATACTTTCCACAGTATTACTTACTGCTTACAAGTGGAAAGTTCAAGCTCAAGATTACAGTTCAGTTCAAACAAAGGTAATTGAAAACATTCAACCTATCACTGCTATCATTACTTCACCAATATTCTGCAACATTAGCATGTAGTTAATGAACCTTACAGGGCATGGACAAATGTTCCCTTTTCTCAAGCAAACATTTCTGATTTTAATGTACATACAACTAGACGCTCTTCAAACAGACTGTCAGTGTACTTTCTTAAAGGACTTTGTATAACTCTCAAAATCAAGCAAAAAATGACGAACTTAAAACTGTAATACTCCAACACATCTGAGAAAGTGGAAATAATGCTAACAGAACCATGTAGCACAAAATGTCTGAGCGCATTCAGCTCTGTACATGCAGCTGCAGTTGCAAATAACTGTAATTTGTTCTCAATAACTGGCATGAAGCCCCCTCCCCCCTCCCTCTCTTTGTCATGTATTTCTTTCCCTCTTTTCTTTGCGAAACAGTAGGCATCAATAATGTAGGGGGCCTCTGGGACTGGTGCGTTCTAGTCATCTACAGCCAGAATGACTGCATGGGGTAAGATTCAAGCCAGGCAGCAGGATAAAAGATGGGGGGAGGGGTACTCAGGTAGAGAATAAAAGAGGAGAGCAAGAAAGGGACTGAGGCATAGAAGCAGATAAGTTTTAGCTGGAATCATAAGGATGAAGGTATAGGGAATCAAGAACACGGGGAATGTGTTAAGATAGAACTGGAATGCAGAGAAAGCAACACATAGAGATTTGATCAGTTGAAGAATGGTACATGGGAATCTAGATCATTCTGCAAAATGCTCATTGTTCCCTCGGTGGACTAGGAAAAGTAGGGCAGGTATACTTCAATTTAGTGCAAAAAATAAAATAAAATAATAATAATCGCCAGAAATAACTTTGAATGAGCTTCATCAAAAACAAAGTAAAGGACATCCATAAATGCTCTAGCCCTTCATGAGCATAGATGTATTGCCACTATGCCAAAACATGCATCAATGAATGATCCAAGAGTGCAAGAACACTGCTCCTTTCTGAGCAATTGCAAGGATTTTAGGTAGTTCACCTTCTACAATGCAAAATATCATCAAATGTCTCAGGGAATCTAGAGAACTGTCTTTGCCTAAACAGCAAGGCTAAAAGCCACAAGTGAAAATCCATGACCTTCGATCCCTCAGCCATGCTTCACCATATGAGCTCAGGAATACTTTGATAAACCAAACTGTTCTAAATAAATACTGTTTGTCATTGCATCCACAAACTCAAGTTAAGAATGTAGTATGCGCAGTAGAAGGTGCATGTCAACAAGGTCTAAAAGCACCACCAACTTCAATGGACTAATGAACAGTGGAAAAGTGTTTTGTGATTTGATGAATGAATTGTTCAAAAAACAAAAACAAAAGGGCCACCCAGATTGTTACCAGTGTAAAGTTAAAAAAATTGGGTCTGTCAAGTGGGTGTATTAGTGCCTATGCCATAACGCACATCTCTGAAGGATTCAATAGTCTGAAAGACACTGTATGTCTACATTTTGGAGCAACATACATTGTGTTCTAGACAATGTCTATTTCAGAAATGTCCGTGCTTATTTCAACATTTTATTCAATAACGTTCTGCTGCAACTTTCTGCATGTGTTTCAATAGTATGATTGCATCACAAAGTGCACATGCTAGACTGGTCATCTTGCAGTCCAGGCCTGTCTACCATTCAAAACTTGTGGCCAATAAAAGGTGTAAAATCACAACAAAGCCCCCATTTTTTTTATGAGAAAGGTGACGTAAACATGCTCTTGTCCCATCTTTTTTTGATACAGGCTTATATACTAATAAGCATAATTTGCAAAAAGCATATATTTGCAAAAAACCCAATAACATTCATATAACAAAACAACAAATAGCATGTTTTTTTTTGGTTTTGAATTTAATACAGGTTAAAGAGAATTTTTACTAATTGTTGTTTTCCATTTTTTTTTATTAGCATTTCACATGCTGTCCTGTTTTTCAAAGCTAAGGTTTGTACAACAATGGTGCCAAAGACTCTGCCCAGCCTCTCTTTAGTATACTGCAAGTATACTTTCACTAGTTAGGATGGAGTGCTCTTGTTTTCCGATCCTGATTACATGTAAAATCAATCATGGCAGTTGTATACATAATGACTGAAGAACTCCACAAAGCTTGAGGGAGAAACTCAAGTTGGTCAAAATCAAATTATATGCTTGTGTCTTCCACTGCTTCTGTGTGGATATTAGATTTTATATATGCAGTGCTTTTTATACAGTCGCTGCCTGTTATTAGGCCCTCTCTAGGGAACAGACGGGCCCATTACAGACACAGGCAGTTGCATACTCTTCACCTTAGCTTTCAGTACACAGACCTGAAGCTACGTCCTAATGTGGCATGCTACCTCAGGGCTGATATTATGCCAACCTGCTGACTTTCGACTTGTTCAGGGTATTGCTGAGTAATTTTGTTTTGAGTAATATTGTTTTCTAATCATTATTGCGATACTAGTGTTTAGAGAAGAAGCTGAGAGCATTTATTAAGCAATGACTGAGATCAGATTAAAAAGATGAATACCAAAAGATTTTTTTAAAAATCTAAAATTATTGTCTGAAAAATTAAAAAGTTATAGAGATATATTTTCAAATTTTGTGAAAGTTTGCACGGAGCTTGACTATCAAATAAAAGGTAGAACTGAATTCCATAGCTTAGAAGTATAAAAATGAAAAAGTAACAGCATAACGAAAGAGGCCTCCCCAGTTTGCAGAAGGACAGCATCTAAACATCTACAGAACATAAACACATTTTGCAATGTAAGTCAGTGTTGGGGCTAGTAGCAGAGAAAAAAGTAGTAGCACAATTTAAAATCTATCCTGAAAGATACAGGTAGCCTATGTGGTTCTTTCAAAGCAAGAGTGATATGATCTCTCTTTTTTGTTTTCATTAGGATCTGTACTGACATACTGTTTTCTTTGGAAGCCTAGTAAAAAGGGCATTACAGTAATCAAGTGTTCTTGTAACAAATGCATGAAAACATTTCTCTGTGTCACTCTGAGATAGAAAAGGCTGAACTTTAGCAATATTTCTCAATTGCTAAAAAGGCACTTTAGTGTCTGTCTTTACATGTGCAATGAAATAAAGATTACACCCAGGTTTTGTACTTCACAAAGCATTTTTGTGGACGAAGTACACAAATCATGTACTTCAGTTAAAGTAGAGATACCCAAGGTAAAATATTACTCCAGTAAAAGTAGAAGTCCTTATTCTAGACCTCAACTTGAGTAAAAGTACAAAAGTATTTGCCTTCAAATGTTACTAAGGTTGTTCAAATGTTACTAATGCTACTAAGAGATTAATTATGTCTCTGATGTCCTGTTATCATTTTTGGAACAAGACTCGCTTCATAAACTCATTTTAGGTGAAAATCCTCCAGTGTCTCTCTTGATAAACCAGTCTTTTAACAGAACGTCATTAATTAGTGACACTGATGTCTATTAAAATGATCATAAGCACAAAACACTGAAGGTAAACAGTTTCCATCAGGGAGAACCGAGAGGCTCTGAAATCACTTTTACAAACAAAGTTTCAGGTTAAGATTACTTTGTAACTTAGTTACAAGTTTAATAAAATCTTGCTTTAAACTCAGGATCACAAATAAGTTTTCCTTTACTGTGTTGATCTGTAGATCTCTGTTCATAAACATAAACTAACCCAAAATAATTTACTATAAAATGAAAGTGTTTGTATGAATTCCGTAAAAAGATGCATCAATCAAGACTGCATATGTGGACATATTTCTATATTGTGGTCTATTTACAGAAAGTTAGGTTAGTTCATCATTTATGTTGAACAGACTCCCAAAATTTTACGCTGCTGCGCTGATGTTGAACCGTGTGCTGCACTGGATCAGTATGATCAACAGGTCAAAACAAGCTCAGAACAAAGTGACCGCTGTGCTCTGATTGGCTCTCTTGCTCTGCACTTCTTTTGTTTTGACATGTTACGTTTTTATACACACAAAAACCAAAAGGAACAACAGATTACATGTATATGCATATATGTTGTGGCCTGAATATTATTGTACAAAAAATAAATAAATAAATAAATCTGGGGGTTTTTTGTGCCCATTTTGAATTTGATGTCGACATGTTCCAAAAAAGCAACAAAAGGCTGGTAAAGTTGAAGGAAAAAAAAAAAAAACACCAGGTGGTTAATTGGCAACAGGTCAGTAATGTGATAGAGTACAAAAAGAGCGTCCTAGAGTCTTTCAGTAGTAAAGATGAGTTGGGGTTCACCACTCTGTGAAAGATTGCATGATCAAACAATTCAAGAATAACATTTCTCAACATAAAACAACAAAAAAAATTGAAGATTTCATCAATTGCGGTATATAATATCATTAAAACATTCAGAGAATCTGGAGAAAATTCTGTACACATAGGACAAGGCCAAAAAAAGTATTTGGGCCCTAAGGAACACTTCTGAAAACCATTGTCTGTGATAACAGTTTGTCACTGCATCCACAAATGCAAAAAAGAAACCATATATACACAGAATCCAGAAACTCCGCTGCCTTCTCTGGGGCTGAGCTCATTTAAAATGGACTGAGGCAAAGTACAGGAGTGTTTATATACATGTTTTGGCAACATGCTGACAAAGAGACAGTGTGTTTTTCAGATAAGGCCTTGCTTATTTCAACAAAACAATGGCAAACCACAATCTGCATTAAAGCAGCATTGCTTTGTATTAAAAGAGTCCGGGTGCTTTGTATTAAAAGAGTCCGGGTGCCTGTAGTCCAGACCTGTCACCCACTGAAAACATTTTGAATATTATAAAATGAAAAATCTTGCAAAGGAGACCCCAAATTGTTGAGCAGCTAAAACCCTATTTCAAACAAGAATGGGAAAACATTTCACTTTCAAAACTACAGCAATCGGGGTCTCCTCAGTTTCCAAACGCTTACAGAGTGTTGTTAAAAGAAGAGGTGATGCAGCACAGTGGTAAACATGCCCCCGTCCCAACTTTTTTGTAACGTGCTGTTGGCATCAAATTCAAAATAGGCATACATTTTTCAAAAAACAATACAATTTCTCATTTTCAACATTTAATATATACTATTTTCCTTTAAAATCTCTCCAGCACACTGAGGTGTATGCAGCGAATCATATTTCATCTTGCTATTATCTGATAATTTGATGTCCACATTACATAAAACAAGAAATCAGCCTCAAATCTTAATTCAGAGAAACGCATTCCAGATGTCATGTCAGAAGCAAAGAACTACTTGACTACTAATTTTTTTTTTCTGTTCTTTAAGGGACGTGTTTAAAATGTGTCATTGTATGTGCAGGCTGTACCGGTCTGAGGGTCAGTGAGAACACACCCATCATCCAGGGGCCTAAGAATTCTTTGTGACGCATCTGTCAATACCTGCTGAGCGAGAAACAAAAGCTTGACACTACAGACGATTAATATAAAAGACAGTGATCAAAATCTGCTCCTGTTAGCTTCCCTCCTTCCCTTAGGTATCTTGAGGAGGATAGACAAGCAGAGGATGCTGATACATGAAGGATACAGAGGTGTCCAAAGGTGTTTATGTGTGTGTGTGTGTGTGTGTGTGTGTTTTCATACATATTCAAGGTAATCATGTCTTGACATCTAGAAGAACCAGAGAAAAACAGGAACCGATAACCAGAAAAAAAAGGACTTTGTAAAGTGTAAAGTTACAGTGCAAGAGATAATTAAGCAAATTGACATCCTACCATGCTTTGTGGCATGTCTAAAAATGCCCAGCAGACCCAGTTGACTTAAATTTTGGATTAAGATGGCAAGAGGGCAATTTGGTGGCATTGTTTTGGTCCACTTGACCCATTACAGGGAAAGGTCACTGCAAATCAATGCAAAGTTATTCCGACAGATCACCATTATACTTCAGTGAAACATGCCCAACCACAGCACTCCCATGCAAATTATAGTTTCAATGACAACCATAATCTAACCCTAACCCTAAAGCTGTAGTAAAATACTCACATTAACATATTCAGAGTAGAAACATTTTGCAACAGTTGCTTATCTAGGATTTAACTGGCTAGCATTAGTTGCCATCACAATTAACAGCATACCACAATGAATAAAGGCTAATTAAGCATTGTACCTCAAAACCAAAAACCATTAGGCGTAGATATCTAGGGTTGAAGACTATGAGGTTCTCACCACTTTTTCATAGTACTGAAGTTTGTTTTTGTGTCTTTACCATGAACTAATAATACTACTGGTTATCTAGGTGAGTAGCTCAGATTCTTTACTAAATTGTTGGACTTTACACTGTGTAAATATTTCAAGACAAATGGAACAAAAACAGAAAATCACACAGGCAAAATTAAAAATAAATAAATGGTTATGACAATGTAAAGGGCACCTGTTATTTTCAAATTCTGTTAAAAAGATTTAAAAATGAAGACAAAAAAGTAACATTTTGTCCAGAAGTGATGATACTCAGACACACATGAGACACAATGTCCTAGTAAGGTGTCAAAAGAAACATATGTACATGTAGGTGGGGGCTGTGGCACAAAAGCTTTGTCCGAAATCTTATGGAGGTGTATTGTGTGGCCTGCTCAGTATGCCTTCACTGTAGCAGCCATTTGAAAGGATTTAAAAGAATGCTGCCCTCTTGCTCTTTCCCCACACTGCGAGCTCTCCCTGAGGTGTGAGGCTAGCAGATGTTATGCTCTGGTACAAAGCGAGCTCGTTTTGATGAACACAGTGGACCCACCTCAGAGACACGCACACACACACACACACACACACACACACACAGATAACAAATGCTAATTAGTACATCCAGATTCTCACATGTTCAGGCTCCAGGTCTCTTTGTGTCCATCAAATTGTAAATTGCTGGATGGGTCTTACTGGAGTGCCTTGACAATACATAAAGACCTGCACTCTGCCTCTCTGGCCTGAAATACTTTGGCTCTGTGTGAGCTCTGCCATTCCCAGACCATAGCCGTATAAGTTATATTACAACTATAAACTAGTCTTTCTTTGCTATCAGCTAGAATATGATATCTATTGTTCTTGTGATAAATAATGTTATATTATGTTACAATGTGCTTTTGTGAGTATATCACGGATATCATCAGTATTTGAAGAATACTATTTAAAGAATAAGATACAGACTGAATGATTTTCTGTTCAGTTTTTTTTTTCATGTGGCTGTTTTGCTGATACATTTTGTCAGCTGCATCTAATGAACTGTATGACCCACCCCTATAGTGAAGACATTTGTAAGAAATAATTAAAAAATTAATGGTACAGGACAGTCTTTATTTCTAATAATATTGAATTCTAAGAATAATGTGAACAGGATCTGAAATATGAATTTAAAAACCTGCATCAGTTACAAGCAGTTTAGTTTCAAACAAATCCCCTAATGAGAAGTGCTTCTTGAATCTTTTGAAGCTTTTCTTTCTGTGATGACCAATTATTTCTGAAATTAACAGATTAATGCTACTATGCTCTTATCTTTAAGTGTGTTAACACACATATTGTGCAGTCCTGTTGCCATCAAACTGCATCAATAATTTAGCATTATAAGCTAGCCCTCTATGATTCAAATGGATTTAGACACTATTTGACACTACGGTGAACTGTAACCTACTTGAAAGCAACACAGGAAAAAGGGAAAAATAGACTAAAATATTGTTTTTGTAATATATCAATATTTTGCTATATCAACCCTTTAAATAAATTAATACTTTGCCAATTGATGGCACTACAGCAATAGGTGCATTGGCTCCACAAGGACTGTATGCCCCCTATATAGTATTTAGCTGAAATCATGAATGTACAAGGTTTATATTTTTATCACATACTGTAATATCATGTTACTACAGCTGGCCTAAACAGCATTTTACTAGCTTCAGGTACTTGTTGATTAACCCCTTAAAATCCCAGGCTTGTTACATACTAAGGCTTATTATTCAGTAACTACAGGGACTTCAGTGCAAACTTGTTGAACTATTTAGAATTGTGTCATAAGATGTTGGGCCTGTCGGCTGGCCCTAGCCACATAAGGAGTAAAAAAAAACAGCAATGTCTGCAGCATGCTTAGTCATCTCTCTGATGTACCAGATATTCTTAATTTAATCAGTGCTTTTGTTTTGCACTGCCTGCGCAAGTCCTGTGTTATGGCAATCAAAACACTGTTTTTTCACTTGCGTGCAAATGAAGCACAAACTCCACAGATTTCTGGTAAAAAAAAAGCATGCACTCCCACTTTCTATACCATTCTATACTACTTTTAAAATAATAACTTACAAAAGTGATGATATTGGGTAGTACATGCAGAGCAGCTCATGTGTTGTACCAATGGTATGTAAAAAAAACTCTTCTCTGATCCAGTGGTAAAATTCTGTGACTGTGATGTCATCAACAAACAGATCTTCTGTTCGCTTAATCATGTTTTAAATTTACAATAAAGCAGTTAATTAGAAATGAAAACAAGAAAAAAAGAGCTGATATTCCCATCTGAAGTGATTACTTGACAGAGCCGAGTTGTAGCTGGTGTGGACTGGGTGCATGGTGGTACTTGGATAAGGAAAACTTACATTTTTGAAATACTTATTTGAGATGGTTCATTAAACTAGCTGTGTCACCCTATACCAAAAACAGCACAGATACAACATGCATAAACTGAATTTATTTATTTATTTGTTTATTTTACTAAAATCCAATACTTCAGGCAAGAAACGTCTTATAGAGCTACATAGCTCTTATTGAAATTCAATATGCAATGGATAGAATAGCTGAATGAGCAAAAACCTTCAAAACCAAATCCTAACAGTTTTAATGACAACAGATGTTGGGGCAATGTGAAACGAAACAGTGATACAGGCATGCAGCCAGAAAATGTAGGTTTAATTGGACGTTACACTAAAGCAAACTTGGTGTCTTTCAATGGTTCCTTCATATTACAACTTTAACAAAAAATATCACTTCTGTTTTACAGAATCTACACAGCACATGTAATATAGAAAACCAAACAGTAGTGCACTACATGAAACACTATAAGGAGTAAAGGTATGATAAGAGAACATATGTAGTCCATTGTTCCACAGTTAGCCTAACTGGGTGTTCACTGAAGTTTTGGGTTTATCCAGTTATTTATGTACCACTACATGTCTGGCCAGTAGCATTGGTGTTTGGTCCCCAAGTCATGGCTATCTACCTTAAACTTCTCATTTTATAACAGGGATATTGATCCAATTCCTTTCATCACTGCCATCCAGTTGAAGACCTATCAGTAGCATCATGAAACTGAAACAGTACCACTGACTGCACTTTTTCACTTTCTGTTCATTTTGCAGGAGGACTGACATCATTCGGGGAGCCCACACACACCTTAAAGTGCATGACTTAAGGGAACAAGTGCTTTTGTTGATGATGCCTGATAGCAGTGTCAGTGCTTTTTTCCTCCCTCTGTGGGGTATGTTTCTACAGCTTTGCAAAGAAGAGCAGCTTTACATTTAAGTAAAATAGCCTTACTCAGCAGAACAAGGCAGGGGCAATAAAAAGCTCTTTGAAAAGATAGCTTTGACACATAAGGATAGTGGGAATAGTAAAGAGAAAGAGATGAAGTGTGTGGGGGGACTGAGAGAGAATAAGTCTTTCCCTATTGAAGTAGAAGTGTGAGTGCGAAAGAATGAGTGAGAGACAGTGTAAGAGAGCAGACGGAAAGAGAGAGTTCTGAGGGAGAGCAAGAAGGTGACACAGACCATGACATTGTGAATTTAATTGTCTGGCCAAGCAGCAGGAACGGCTTAAGGCAGTGTGGTTCAAGTCATACAATCAGGCCTGCTGGAGTGTGTTGCCACAGATGGACACTTCGTGGTCATCAACTTCAGCCTCCTGGACGCTCCTGAGGCTTTGCATCGCAGCACACCAATCCGCCCACCAACCCAACCCTCCGTCTACAATGAATGTGCCAAGCAGGAGGCTGCTGCTGCAACTATCCACAGTTATAGATGTCAGAGACACCAGCAATGGCCAAATGAAATGATAGTCAATTGCTTTGAGCCTTTATCATTAGTCCCTGAACAATATGAAAGTTTTCTCCCTGATACAGACACCACTGATGATGTAATATATCAAATACAGTTAAAATTGAACAGGCTCCAATAGTTTTAGTTGAACAATGCTGCACACTTTCTTTAATTCTAATAAACATCAAAAAGTAAATAACATAAATTATGATTTAAATTGCAATTTTTTTTATTAAGCTCCAGGTCCATTATTTTGTCAAAGACCTGTATATCTACCAATGCCCAGGAAATCCAAATATTTATGCCCACTGAGGACTCTATGAGCTTTATTTTTGAAAACAACTTCCACAAAGCCTTGCGGCTAGATGCTTCCAGGTCACTCCATAACGCTACAAAGGGGCATGTTTACCTGTGAGCAAGCAGAGTGACACACAGACACTGAAAAAGAGCAGCTTACTTAGACAATTGTTATAAGATGGTAAAAAAAGAGAACTTGACCTGCCATTGAGTTACACCAAACATTACAGTGACTGCAGGCAAATATGATTATATGTACTCAGCATTTCACTGTGGAAAATTTGAGCATGAAGTGTTACCTGGGTGTCCACTGTGTTAATGGAACATGGAAAATCCACCCAAACACTCCTTGAAAATATAAAACGCCTGAGACTGAGGTGAACAAATTAGCTTGAATTGCATTCATGCTAACTGTTGCTGCTTAATAGACCAACTTTATCAGCAGCAACACTAATATTCCACATTATTTAGGCATACGACCATCTGTCCTTCTTCAATATGTGCAATGGATGCTATAGCAACATGGTTGAATAGCTTTTTTGGCAAAAGCTGCTGATGTTAGAGCAAATTTGCTTGAATAAACTTGTCACAACAAATAAATTACACCTCTGTAGGTGCGGGTCGTCACGATTGGCCCCTCCCAGTCCTGTCCATGTGTTCATGTTTTGGTTTAGCCCATGTGCATTTGTTTTGGTTTAGCCCCCTCGTTTCATGAGTCCGCCCCTGATTGTCTCCACCTGTTTTCCACCTGTCCCTTGTTTTCCATGTGTATTTAAGCCCTGTGTTTGCCCCTTGTCTTGGCTGGTCTTTGTTTGCTGTTGTTTGAATCTCTGTTTGCTTTGTTGGTTGTTATATGCCGTGTTGAATGTTCTGTTTGACTCTGGTTTATGGCAAGTCTGCCCCCCGATCTGTCCGTATTGGCTCTATGACCCTGGACTGTCTCGACCCCGATTTTGGATTTGCCCTTAATAAATCTTGCTTGTCTCTGTGCATGCGTCCGCCTCCTTGCTCCCCGTTAAACGGGCGAACAACCAGAAGCAGTCAGTGGTAGCCTGTTGCTTTCCCTCAGCTGACTACTGCTACTTTTTCAGTTTTTTGTCGTCTAGATATTGTTGTTCAGGAATCCTGTCTAGGGCAGCAGCCATGGTAGCTATTTTATTTGCAATCTATGAAGAGTGAGTGAGCCTGTGAGAGTGTGCAGGCCTCCCTCAAAGTTACCTTTTTTTTAACTTATTGCCCCAGACTGAAGCCTGTGTAGGACACAACACCTACAGAACTGCCTCTTGCAGTGTGAACCATTTTGACACTTGATTACACCTATATAAAAAATTTCACCAAACAAAAGATTATGTTTGAATCCACAAGGACATCAAAATCATTGATTTTCAGTCACAAATGTCCTCCTGGTGACAAAGACTTTGATTTTGATTTGTAAAGTCAGCCAACTTTTATATACATGGTGGTGAATGTAAGCAACTGGTTACTGCAAAGTTAATCAGTTTCTGGACAGACTAGCAGGAAAGTATGAAGGCATAAGGATCCTTAGAAATGTGTAACTGTCCTCATAATACAGCCATTTGGTCATTATTTTATTTGTAAATATCCATATTTTATCAGTGGTGTCTACACTAATACTGATAACTCCACATAGCTTTAATATCTGCTGTTTTTATTGGTTAACTGATAAACTGGTCGCACCACTGTAGGTACCCTAGTGTCAGCCTGGCCCAATTCTAATAAAGGCCTTACTAAAAGAGAGGAGCTAGTTATAGATCAAGAAAAAAAGAGATGAAAATACCAACAGCAGAAGAGTCAAGGTGCAGAAACAGGGAAAGTTTGTCATGATTGTGCAGAAGGATGCTTCACTATTATTTTCACTCGTGTAAAGCAGTCGGGGAAGAAGCATGCCTTCAAAGCGAATGGGAAAGCTGTCTCTCCATGCTAGCTTGCCTCTGAGAATGTCACTCTTCAGCTCCCCGCTCCGAGAGTTAGTGCAGGATAACAGCTTTATCCTCTCTGATGTTTATTTTAGTGCTCAAGTCTCCAAAACTTCAAATATTTGCCTCTCAGGGCAATGAAGAGAGTAGGAATGGTGGTTGGGGGCTTTGTTCATTCTTACTTATGTTACATGCAATCAAGACTGGGAGTAGAGGAACTGCAAATGCAGTCTCAACGTAGGGGATGCGCCATGCACCTCCTTTTTTTCAGTACAAGACATTTCCTTTTAAAAGAACAGCAAAAAGGCACTTCTAGTCATGTAGGGTTGCTGTTGTTGTTGTCAGTGTTGTTGTTTTCCTAAAAAATGTGCAAAGCTCACTATTGATTTTGGTTTTAAAATAAAAATAAATAAATAAATAAAATTGATCCCTGTGCGCTTTTAACCTTTATTTGTTATGATCCCGGAGATAAATAAATAAATAGTTCAGTCAATAAATATAAAGCTCTTCAGGAGCACCGGTGGACATAACTTTGGTTTGGACAAAAAGAAAAAGAAAAGAAAAAAAAAAAAACAAGCACCCCATGAAATCATGTAGGTACTTAGTGTCCCATTCAGTAGTCCATCAATTCTCTGCATACCAAGCCTTTTAATGTATGACTAAGAGAGAGCCAAGTGCATGGAGAACAGCAGGTACGGCAGGTGTCAGAACTGCGGTGGTGCTATTTGCAGCGGCTGGTGTTGCTGCAGTGGGCGGGTAGGTGAGAGCATAAGAGGGAGGTAGGGAGAGGGAGAGGGAGAAATAAAGGAACAGAGAGAGAGAGAGAGAGAGAGAGAGAGAGAGAGAGAGAGAGAGAGAGAGAGAGAGAAGGCCTAGCAATTGGGGTGACTCATAGCACACTGAAGAGGAGCTAATTATGGTTCTGTGAGCTTAGACACATTAGCAGAGAGAGAGCCACACATACACATGCTCAGAGCTACAACATAAGACTGCATAAGATTTCATAAGATACTGGTTGAGTGCCTGATCTATGAGTATCAGGGTGGAATATAGAGAACAGTAACATTAGAATGTGGGTCTATTTAAGCATGGACAAATGTTGATTCAACAAAACCAATAAGAGCACTAAATAAATCTCGCTCTACTCCACAGATTTAGCCTGGCATTCCTCCTTGTTTACTTTTTTCATGCCAAGTATAAGCATATTCACTTTTTTCCATCACATTCTGCATACATCCACAGCCATTTAACCTTTATTTCAAAAATGATTTTAGAAAAAACGGGGGGGGGGGGGGGGGAGAAATGTATCAGTTTTACTTGGTTTTGTTAATGGACATGTTATGGACATGAATTGTTGGCAACTAATCACGAAATCATAATACACAAACAAAAGTAGAGCATTTGGGGTTAGGATTAAGGTTCAGTTTTCCCACCACAAGTAAAAAAAAAAAAACATTTTGCATGCTGTGTGAATATACACGATGTGCTCACAGGAAAGTCTACCTACTTCCTACTAAATAGGGAGACATCTATAAACCTAAAAATGATAGCTGGGCTAACTTTTATAAAACATATTTAAACTCACAGTTAAAATCTTGACAAAACCACATAAAAAGTTTGTGGTATTTTATCAGGTTGTTCCAGCTACTACACATTTCTCCATTTCTTACCAACAAAGTTATTATTGATAGGTGGGACCTATAACAAAGCCATGTTGAACAATGTGAAATATTTCATTCATATTGCAACCAGTGAACTGTTTCCTCCCTCTTTTGTAATGTCTCTCACATATATATATATATATATATATATATATATATATATATATATATATATATATATATATATATATATATATATTTATTACATAGCAAACTCCCTGAACCATTAGTCAGAGCATTGATCTGTCCAACCAGAAACAACATTGACCACTTGGTGTTAGGAAAGCTCATAAGGAAGTAAGCTTTAAGGCAGAGTCCACAAAACTGTGTAGTGTAGTATATTGTACATGCTGTTTGTTCTCTGTTCTGAGTTTCTGCTTAGTATCACTGAAGCCTTAGAGTAAACAATGTTACTTAGGGACAACCAGAGCAATATTTAAGCTCAAAAGACTAAGCTGCTTGGTACAAATATTAACCAGCTATTTCTGTAAAGAGATTATATCACTCTTTCAGATTTCAGAGGGCATGGTGGCCAAAGGCAACCTTCAAAACCTTGCCTATTCCTATTTCTCTGTCTACCTTTGGAGAATACAATACTTGTTTCATTTTCCCTGAGATAATGAAAACCATGTAATGGACACATAATTGTATCTGGCAAAAGCAGTTTGAATTGACTTGTTTGGACTGGAGAACCTCAGAAAAGGGGGCAGTGATTTGATTTTGATCCCTACAATGACTGTAATTTTATAGGATTGCTGAAAAATGAAAAGTACAAATAAAAATCAAATCCATTTTAAAGTTATCATCTTCTCCAATCAATAAAAAACAGGCTTTGTGACTCCTTTATAAACAATACGCACAGAAGTAATGAGTAGAGCAATATGCTTGGCTAAGAAGTATAGCCAATTTTGAATTTCCCCACCTCTGTGAGCTCTTACCCAGTGCTCACCATTAAATCCATCTCTCTAATTGCTCTTTAAGTAATAGATTTTGATGATCATATCGAAGAGCTCAAGGCTTAAATTTTAATGGATAGAGAAGGAAAAGAAAAAAAGTGTGTAATACAGGGACAGATCATAGTGTAATAATTACTTGTTAAAAATTAAAGACATTAAAAGTGTTTGGTGAAAGGCAAATAGATTATAACTGTGCAATTATAATCTTCTGCAATTAAAATCCAGTTCATTTGAGATGGCTCTGCTGAAAAGAGATGACAACTAATCAACATCCTCCCGGTGAAGTTGCAATGGCTATGGGACAAAATATGCTGATTCTTCTGGCATTAAGTACTGCGGAAGAAAAGAATGAAGAAAGAGAATATTATACAAAGCGTGAGGGACATCCATGTCTGAAAAAGAAACTCCACTCAATCTTTCACGTAATAGTAGGGCATGAATTAGTGAAATGTGATTGTGTGCTGACCATATTTCACCTTAGTCTTTCCCTCTTGCTCCACCAGCTCTACTTCCAGGTAAATCTATGAGACCTCAACACCTGTTGATATTAGTTGCCAGGCCCCAACAATAATAACATCATTCACCATCAGCAGCATATATACATTGGGGAAAAAAAGTATTTAGTCAGCCACTGATTGTGTAAGTTCTCCTAAACCAGCCATTAGGGGTGTACTTTTCTGGTGCCGGAGTGTGGAGGTTAGAGTAGGGACTCTGAACAAAGGGACAATGACTGGTAAAGGCAGAGAGCTTGCAGACATGATGGAGAGAAGGAAGGTAGATATTCTGTGTGTCCAGGAGACCAGATGGAAAGGAAGCAAGGCCAGGAACATTGGAGGTGGATTCAAACTGTTTTATCATGGTGTAGAGAGGAAGAGAAATGGAGTAGGGATAATCCTAAAGGAACAGCTTGTGAAAAGTGTTCTGGATGTAAAGAGAGTATCAGACAGGATCATGAGCCTGAAGTTGGAGGATGATGGTGTGATTTTGAATGTGGTCAGTTCATATGCACCACAGGTTGGTTGTCAGTTAGAGGAGAAAGAGGACTTTTGGAGTAAGATGGATGAAGTGGTAGATGGTGTCCCTAGAGAGGAGAGATTGGTGATTGGTGCAGACTTCAATGGACATGTTGGTGAAGGGAACAGAGTGGATGAAGAGGTGCTGGGTATGTATGGTGTGAAAGACAGAAATGCGGAAGGTCAGATGGTTGTAGATTTTGCAAAGAAAATGGAAATGGCTGTGGTAAACACATATTTTCAGAAGAGGGAAGAACACAGGGTGACATACAAGAGTGGAGGGAGGTGCACACAGGTGGATTATATCCTCAGCAGGAGATGCCACCTAAAGGAGATTGGAGATTGTAAAGTGGTGCCAGGGGAAAGTGTAGCAAGGCAGCATAGGGTGGTTGTCTGTAGAATGAGGTTAGAAACAAAGAAGAGGAAGAGAGTGAAGACAGAGCCAAAGATTAGATGGTGGAAGCTGAAGGAGGGGGATGGTTGCAGGCAGTTCAGGGAAAAATTGCAACAGGCCCTTGGGGGCAGTGAGGAGCTACCTGAGGACTACAGCTAAGGTGGTGAGAGAAACTGGCAAGAATGTGTTGGGTGTTTCGTCTGGTCAGAGGAAAGAAGACAAGGAAAGTTGGTGGTGGAATGAGGAAGTCCAGGAGAGTATTCAGAAGAAGAAGGCAGCTAAGAAAAAGTGGGATAACCAGAGAGATGAAGGATGTAGGCAGGAGTACCGTGAGGCTAGTCGCATAGCAAAAAGAATGGTGGCAAAGGCAAAGGCTCAGGCCTATGATGAGCTGTATGAGAGGCTGGACAGTAAAGAAGGAGTAAAGGACTTGTATCATTTGGCTAAACAGAGAGACAGAGCAGGAAAGGATGTACAGCGGGTTAGGCTGATAAAGGATAGAGAGGGAAATATACTAGTGAGTGAACAGAGAGTGTTGAGTAGATGGAAGGAGTACTTTGAAGAACTAATGAATGAGGAAAACGAGAGAGAGAGGAGGACAATGGGGGGAGAGATAGTGGATCAGGAAGTGCAGAGAATTAGTAAGGTGGAAGTGAGGGCAGCTTTAAAAAGGATGAAGAATGGAAAGGCAGTTGGTCCAGATGACATACTTGTGGAGGTATGGAGATGTTTAGGAGAGAAGGCAGTGGACATTTTAACCAGGCTGTTTAACAAAATCCTGGAGAGTGAGAGGATGCCTGATGAGTGGAGAAGCAGTGTATTGGTCCCCATTTTTAAGAACAAGGATGATGTGCAGAGCTGCAGTAACTACAGAGGTATAAAGTTGATGAGCCACACCATGAAGGTATGGAAAAGAGTTGTTGAAGCAAGGCTAAGGCGAGAGGTGCAGCAGTTTGTTTGGTTTCATGCCCAGAAAGAGTACCACAGATGCAGTTTTTGCATTGAGAGTGCTGGTAGAGAAGTACAGAGAAGGTCAGAAGGAGCTACATTGTGTCTTTGTGGATCTAGAGAAGGCATATGATAGGGTGTTCTTACCACAGAACTGTGGTACTGTATGAGGAAGTCAGGTGTAGCTGAAAAGTATGTTAGGGTGGTGCAGGACAAGTATGAGGATAGTGAGACAGTGGTGAAGTGTGCAGTTGGAGTGAAATGGTTTCAAGGTGAAGGTAGGGTTACATCAGGGATCAGCTTTGAGCGCCTTCTTGTTTGCAATGGTGATGGACAGGTTGACAGATGAGGTCAGGCAGGAGGCTCCATGGACCATGATGTTTGCAGATGACATCCAGACTGACATCCAGATGACTCTAGAATCTGGAGAGGTGGAGGTTTGCACTGGAGAGGAGAGGAATGAAGGTCAGTAGAGATAAGATGAAATACATGTGTGTGAATGAGAGGGAGGCAGGTGGAAAGGTGAAGATGCAAGGAGTAGAGGTCGTAAAGGTGGATGACTTCAAATATCTTGGGTCAACCATCCAGAGCAATGGACAGTGTAGAAAAGAGGTGAAGAAGAGGGTGCAGGCAGGATGGAGTGGGTGGAGACGGATGTCAGGGCTGATGTGTGACAGAAGGATAGCAGCAAGAGTGAAAGGGAAGGTTTACAAGACAGTAGTGCGTCCTGCTATGATGTATGGTTTGGAGACTGTTGCTCTGTCTAAAAGACAGGAGGCTGAGCTGGAGGTGGCGGAGATGAAGATGCTGAGATTTTCGTTGGGAGTGACAAGGATGGACAAGATTAGAAATGAGCAGATCAAAGGGACAGTGAAGGTGGAGCAGTTTGGAGATAAAGCCCAAGAGGCCAGGTTGAGATGGTTTGGAAATGTGTTGAGGAGGAATAGTGGATATATTGGGCAAAGAATGTTGGAGATGGAGCTGCCGGGTAGAAGGAGAAGAGGTAGACCTCAGAGAAGGTTTATGGATGTAGTGAAGGTGAACATGGAGATGGTTGGTGTGAAAGTAGAGGAGGCAATGGATAGGGCAAGATGGAGGCAGATGATCCGCTGTGGCGACCCCTAAAGGGAGCAGCCGAAAGAAGAAGACTGATTGTGCAAGTTCTCCTACTTAGAAAGATGAGAGAGGTCTGTAATTTTCATCATAGGTACACTTCAGCTATGAGAGACAAAATGAGAAAAAAAATCCAAGAAATCACATTGTAGGATTTTTAAAGAATTTATTTGTAAATTATGGTGGAAAATAAGTATTTGCTCACCCACAAACAAGCAAGATTTCTGGCTTAACCTCTTTAACCTCGTTACCTGTATTAATGGCACCTGTTTGACCTCGTTATCTGTATAAAAGACACCTGTCCACAGCCTCAAACAGTCAGACTCCAAACTCAAACATGGCCAAGACCAAAGAGCTGTCAAAGGACACCAGGAAGAAAATTGTAGCCCTGCACCAGGCTGGGAAGAGTGACTCTACAATAGGCAAGCAGGTTGGTGTGAATAAATCAACTGTGGGAACAATTGTAAGAAAATGGAAGATATCCAAGACCATTGATAATCTCACTTGATCTGGGGCCCCACGCAAGATCTCATCCCGTGAGATCAAAATGAGAACGGTGAGCAAAAATCCCAGAACTACATGGAGGGATCTGATGAATGACCTGCAAAGAGCTGGGAGCAAAGTAACAAAGGCTACCATCAGTAACACACTACGCCGAGAGGGACTCAAATCCTACAGTGCTAGGCGTGTCCCCCTGCTTAAGCCAGTACATGTCCAGGCCCGTCTGAAGTTTGCCAGAGAGCATATGGATGATCCAGAAGAGGACTGGGAGAATATCATGTGGTCAGATGAAACCAAAATAGAACGTTTTGGTAAAAACTCAACTCGTCGTGTTTGGAGGAAGAAGAATGTTGAGTTGCATCCCAAGAACACCATACCTACTGTGAAGCATGGGGGTGGAAACATCATGCTTTGGAGCTGTTTTTCTGCAAAGGGGACAGGACGACTGATCCGTGTTAAGGGAAGAATGAATGGGGCCATGTATTGTGAGATTTTAAGCCAAAACCTCCTTCCATCAGTGAGAGCACTGAAGATGGAACGTGGCTGGGTCTTCCAGCATGACAATGATCCCAAACACACCACTCGGGCAACGAAGGAGTGGCTCCGTAAAAAGCATTTCAAGGTCCTGGAGTGGCCTAGCCAGTCTCCAGACCTTGACTCCGTAGAAAATTTGTGGAGGGAGTTGAATGTCCGTGTTGCCCGCCGACAACCCCAAAACATCACTGCTCTAGAGGAGATCTGCAGGAGGAATGGGCCAAAATACCAGCTACACTGTGTGCAAACCTGGTGAAGACTTGCAGGAAACGTCTGACCTCTGTCATTGCCAACAAAGGTTATATCCTGGATTTTTTTTTCTCATTTTGTCTTTCATAGCTGAAGTGTACCTATGATGAAAATTACAGATCTCTCTCATCTTTCTAAGTAGGAGAACTTGCACAATCAGTGGCTGACTAAATATGACTAAATACTTTTTTGCCCCACTGTATGTATGTATGTATATATATATATATATATATATATATATATATATATATATATATATATATATATATATATATATATATATAAGAAGCCTGTCTTAAAAATATATCATTTCTTGTTTAGCTTCCTCACTCTTGGCCTACTACCAGCAGAGTGAGACTGAGCAAAGACAGGAATGCCTCAGACAAACAATAAACATTCCCTAATTGAGAGAAATGATGTAATATTGATCTGCCATACAGCTCCCCATGGCCACAGCGGTGCACACTCCACTGCCATGACATTTACCCAAGAGTCGACACTCGACTCCAGTGGGCTTGAAAAAGAAAAAATGGTACTGGGACTCAACATATCGCTGTTCCACTCTATACAGATGCATGAAAATGTTATGTCACTGTTACATATATAATAACAATGACAACAATTAAATGTTGTCTTTTTCAAGTTTATCAAAATTAAAGTACTTTTTTAATTTATTTACTTTATAAATACTATATATATATATATATATATATATATATATATATATATATATACTATATTAAATTATAGTTTATAAATGTGAATGCTGCAATAGAATATGTTTGCTCATGACATATGATGGCAACTAAAAGAGACAGCTCCCCGCATACACAACATGAGATATAAGAAAACCATATGTCGTCCCATATGTCATATAATGCTTTCACAATGTATAAGGCAATTGACAGATAAATTGGAAGGTTTTGATATGACAGCGTCAAAATTAATGTGAAGCCCCCTCTGGATTTAATAACTGTGTTGTTTTACATTTTCATCAGTTTCAGTGACACTGTGCTAGATACAATGGACACTATACCTCCAAAAATATCCCTTTCAATTAGTAAATTCAGCCACCCGCTGCTGATACAGGTGTTCAACTGCTCATGTACATCTTGTACAATCTTTATAAAGAAACACTGCCAATAGAATGGGATGCTCTGTACCAGCCACACCTGAGCCTAAGGTCACCATGATCAGTGCCAGGTGTTGGCTAGTGAGGCAATAAGCTGACTAGCCCTGGGCTGTGGTGCAGTAGAACTGCATTCTCATGAGAGATAGAGCACATTTCAATAACTTTGGTATGAGCTGGAGTTGCATTTCTGATCCCTAACAAATTATCAAGCATCAGTACATGCTCTTGTGGTGGAATGAAATCAAATCCTCACAGCAATGCTCAAACATCTAGTGTAAAGGCTGAGGAGCAGAGAAGACAAAAAGAGACTGTTACTGCAGAAAAGTGGGGGCAGGTACAAACTATTAATATTAACTATTAATAGTTAAACTATTAATACCCTTGATTTCAGAAGATGTTGTATTAATTGGTCTCTACTCTGTTTCTGCACAGGGTATGTTTAGTGACCACTGATAGTCAAATACCAAAAACAAAAACTGATAGGTGAGGATTCTATATTATAAAATAAGCACGGCTCTTCCGCAAGCACAAGCACGTTCCTGGCTCAAAACAAATGTGAAAAATCTCAGTTTCTTCATTACGCCCTGGTTCTGAACTCTATCAGGGCTACAACGAATGCATGGCATACATTCAGGTTCAGATGGCAAGTCATGACAGACCATGAGCTCCAATTACAGCAAAAAAGAGTCTGGCAGGACTGGAAAATCAATAGCCTCCACTGTGAACAAGGTGGCTCTGCATGCCTGTCCCAAAGGCTGTCAGACCAGAGGTCATGCTGCTCCTTGAATTGTGTTCATTGTCATTTAGCATCATATTGCTCTCACTCTAAGAACAGGCCTTTAGGAACAGGTTTACCAAAGGTGTTAAAGCTCATTTCTGATTCCCATGGCAAAATCCTGATGCTTTCAATCCAAGACACCAGCCAGTCCAGAGTTTTGTTCTAATTCCAGATCCCATAATACCTAATGAGGGGAAATCATGAGCTATAAACCCTGACTAATTAATGTCTGAATGACTGATTGATTGATTGATTACAGATTGCTTAACTTATTTATTGAGAGTGAGAAGAAAATGAAAGTATTAGGTCATCATTGACAGAATCTCTGTTTTAGTAAAGGAATATGCCAAGAGAAGCTATACAATTCAGTGATTTTAATATGGATATGTTAGGCATCTTGCAAAGTGTATCTTCCAAAACCTTATTAACTCATAAATCATTGCAATGCAAAACCTCAAGTTTCGTATTGCTTTTATAAAACAGCTACAAAATAGAATATGATATTTTTTGTTAGTTATGTACTTTATTTGTTCTACTTGTCACTCTGCTGCCTAACTATTCCCAGTCTGGGAGCGCCAACAGAACAGCACCATTGGAGGCAGAGGGTCAGGTATCCTGCCCAAGGGCACAGCCAGGCAGACCCAGTCAGTCCTAGGATTTGAACCTGTAGTCTTCAGTTTGCTGGCTCACCTCTCCTACCACTAGGCGACCAATCACCCCATTTGAAGCTCATTTTCAGTTTCGGAAAAAAAACGAGTAAAGATATATACAGAACATTCAAGAAAAGCCTTCAAATCTAACATCACATCTACCAGCAAATTATCTGCCCACTCTTTGTGCACCTTCTGCCACTTTACCATCTTTCCAATCTCAAAACCAGCAAGCTACAGCTGTGTCCTTCCAACAAAAACTGCTCCCAAAGATGTCACTGACATTTTGTTCCTATACACAGAGTTTGCTAACCTTCACAAAAGCAACTATCCAAACACACCTTAGCAACCTTGCAAATTTCTTTCTCAGATGTACCTAAAAGAGCTAAAGGAAATATCTTCAAGTAGATTAGATTTAAAATAATCCACTTAAGGAAGGGGAAAACAGGACTTTCCAAAACAGAAGGTCAAAAAACTATAAATTAGATTCTTTTTGTAGAAGTATTTTATAGCTCTGAATGTAACTCCATTACATGTAGAATCCATTTTCATAACATTTTACATAGCACCTGAAATTGTCAGCCCCTGAAATCCTTTTGAATAGTAAATAAATCAGAGTAAACAAAAATCAAATGCTGCACCATAGGAATGGATAAGGTAATGCCTCTCCTTTTCTTGCTTTTCAGAACCTCCCATGGCACAAACAAGTAAAAGCATTTTCACACCTTTTTGTCATTAGGCCTATTTGCAAGCAACCAAGCTACTTTTCCATCAGAAATGTAGAAAATCGGCATTGCAGAGAATGGAGCACAATTCACCCTAAACACCAGTGACCCACTTGCCAAAAGGGCCCTTGTTGAGCTCATGACAACTGCACTTTCTCCTTGTTTTCATCTCTCAAGTCATGCAGTCAGGCAGAAAGAAAAGGGAGGTGGCACTGCCATTTACAGCGTGACTCATGCACTGGACTATAGCAGCCTCTGGTGCGCTCTGATGTCAAAAATCATCGTCAGAGCTGAATGTCAGGTGTCGCGGGGTGGAAAGCAGGCGCTTGGGGTGTTTGTGAAGAATGACAGCAAAGAGGCAGAGAGTACTGTCTGATTAGAAAGAAAAAGAGAGAGCAATGGGAGAAAGAGAGAGAGAAAGAATGGGGGGATAGGGTTGAAGGAGAAGAAAAGGGATGGAAAAGAGTTTTGGGGTAGAAATGAAAGAAGGCAGCAAAAGAAAAAACAAGGATGGGTATATATTGGCAAGAATGTCAGTGGGCATGAGGGATGGGGGGAAAGGATGACAGAAATGGAGTTCTACAAAGATGCTCAATGTTTAGTGAAGATCAAAATCACCATTTGTGGCAAACACTGCCAATAAAGCCACAGCCATCTCTTTTTGTTGTTCACTTTGTCAGCTTTCCAGTTTGAAGATGTCTGTAGGGCTTCTTTCCTCTCAGCATCCTCTGCTTTGGTGAGCAGAGTAAGAGAGAGAGAGAGAGAGAGAGAGGGAGAATTGGAGGTGGTGCTTTGTCATTGATGGCCCAGTTGTGCTGATGGGCACTAGCTACAGGAATAATACTGACTATTTATTTATTTTTTCCCTCCACGAAAGAGCCTATATCTGCTGGGTGTCCAGAATAGTAACCCTCGATTGCTTGCACTACACAAGCACACACGTACACACTGACCCTAGCCTGGTGAGCCACTCTGGTCTGCTGCCTGGGCTGGCTGACTCTCAGATGACGCTCCTGTACATCTGAATGAATCACTCGTAAGATTTTTCTTCGAGAGAGCAAGGCGGAGCAGCTGGGCATTAGAAACAAAAAAGATACAGAGGCCTGTTGATGTTTCTAACAACAGTAACCTCTCAGCTACACAGTGAAATAAGACCCTGTTTCAAAGAGCTGCTGTTTTGCAATGATCTTTGTCCTACCTTCAGCAAAGTCATCAAAAATATGACATGATTTAATCATGTCATATTTATAATATAAATGTAATAAGGCTGCTTTACACAGTGAAACTTTTAAGTTGCCTGGAACATTGTTGCAAAGTTGCCTGTGCAACTTGTCAGCTATTTAAAGCAATTCAAAAACAATTAATGTTGCACACAACACATACACTCAATTACTCCACTAGTTAGGCAAAATAGTAATTTGTATTTTTTGATATCATTCTCACTATAAAGTCATCTATGTGGTGTAATTACATATTTATATTTAACATACAGTCATTGACTTTTTTATGTCTATATATCTGTCTTTTACCTATCTATCCAGGGTTCTTTACAATACCCATGAATTTTTTTTTCTATTGACTGAGTGTATGTTAAGTCTTTGAAAATCAATGTGTAAGTAACTACAGTACTCACAAAAAGTTAGGGATATTTGGCTTTTGGGTGAAATTTATGGAAAACGTAAAAAGTTCACGCTACAGTGATATCATGAAAGTAGGGCATTTAAGTAGAAGCATGCAATGGTGATGTCTTCATCTTAAACAAATTATTGAAACAAAAGCCAACAGTGGTGGGTATACCCCAACAAAAATTGTCAATGTCTCAATAACTTGTCATGTGCCCTTAAGCATCAATTATAGCTTGACGATGATGTCTCATACTGTTCACAAGTCGACTTATTGTTTGCTGAGGCATGGCATCCCACTCTTCTTGAAGGGTGGCCCTCAGGTCATGGAGGCTGGGGAGTACAGTGTTACGAGCCTCTACACGATGACTCAGCTGATCCCATAGGTTTTCTATGGGATTCCGGTCTGGAGAAAGTGCAGGCCACTCCATTTGAGGTACTCAGTCTCCAGCAGCCGTTCCCTAATGATGTGACCTCGATGAGCTGGAGCACTGACGTCCATGAAGATGAAATTAGGCCTGTGTTGTTCATGCAGAGGCACAATGACTGGATTAATGATGTTATTTAGTAGTATGGGCTCGTCACTGTACCATTCACAAAGTGTAGGGCAGTTCTGTACTGACTAGACACACCTGCCCACACTGTAACACCACCTTGCCGTTAAGTTCCTTGTTAGGGAACAGAAAGTTCACCTGTAAAGGTTAGAGTGGATTTTAGGTTCATCCTGAAATTTCACCCAAAAGCCAAATATCCCTGACTTTTTGTGAGTAGTGTATGTCATTCTGTGTGATCACGAGATGTGATATCAATGTTTTGATTGGCAATTTCATATCACTTCATGAAGCTGAGACGTTTGCAGCAGTTGCTGAGTTTCAAGTGAGTTGCAGGATGCTTTACATTATGCAACTCAAGTGGAATTTGGTTTCATGTAGGTTTCAAGCAACTAAAGGTGCATGAAAGTTTCACAGTGTAAAGCTAGCCTAAGAACAGACCACTGCAGAAGAACTATGCTGCTACACAGAATATTCTAGACATACCTACCTTTTTTACCTTAGAAATTTGATCAGTTATGCCTACCATACAGGTACAGTTGTAGGTATACAATTACAGATTGCATGGCTTATCAGCTGCCATCTACCCTGTCTCTGGAAAGGTAATCCCATAGGCCCACCACTGACCAGATATTGATTGGGTGGCAGACAGTACAACATGTTAGAGCTGCTGAGGTTTTTAAACACTGTGTACACTTCGTGTTGGTATGCCTTGTAGGTGTACAGTGAGAGATTTTGGCCCATTTTTTCCTGCACAATTTGTGTTAGCCATCCTCTAGCCTAGTCTTACAGTCTAAACAAAGAATGTCTGGATATAACCATGAGAAATTTTGGGCTAAGTGTGGGTGGGAACATAGTCCAATGCTTTGTGAAGGCAGAGCTCAAAGTAGGGATGCTGTGCTCCTTCTAAACTGTGGATAACTAATGAATTCATCTGCATGGCTATAAAATGTCCCACAAAAAAAGTCCAATTAAGCATGTAGATTTACTTACTGATTCCACAGTGGATGTTAGGACTCAATGGGAGAGCACCCTTGTTTGCACCAAAAGTTCAACAAGTTCTCAAGTGCATTCTTGTTACATCTCGTTTTACCCCTTGAGACAAACTTCTAGCCATGAGGTAACAAATATTCTCCACAAAGGATGGTGTGGCTGCATGCTTTCATTCCAATTATGATCCATTTATTCAATTGTTGGTATCAGTCTTCAAACAACTGATTTGTTCGATGAGGTGATTGGTGACCTGCTCTGGCACTTCACCAGTGGTCTGACCAATGTACTGTTGTCTAGATTTTTTTGGTTGGCTATTTTCAACTTGACAGAGACACTGAGGTGTGTACGAACACCAGCCAAGCTGACATGCCTGGTACACTCTTATCAGCAACACAAATCATCCAAGTATGGTTAGGTGGGTCCTATGGGGATCCTTTCCATTGAGGAATGAGGTAGAGGGCTGCTGATGAACTGTGCAGTAATACATTGGCCACAGTCAAAAACTATACCTCAAAGTATGCACCTATACGCAGGGTTGGGTAGTAATGGAATACACATAATGGTAGTAATTCACACATAAAAAATAACATCTATTACATCTACAGAAAAAGACAGTAATCAGGTAACAGACTAAAAAACATTCAAACTGCATACACACATCTTATCACCTTTTGGCAAAATTTACTGTTTGAATGATAAGTAAGTCCTGATTAATAGATTTAAATAGCTTTTAATTTGAGAAAGAAGCAAATGGGAGGTGGTCCTAGCAAGTCAGTGCAAGTACAAATGAATAGAAGCAAAACATAAGAGCTTATTAGCTCTATACAGAACAGATACAGGGCCTTTAGGTCAGAGTGGTGAGGTTAGACTCATAATAAGGCTGAATGTCGCAGTGCTGCTGAACAGAAGCCAACTCTGTGAGCCACAGACAGAACCTGCATATCAGCTCCTGCCAGGTGACAAGCCAGAAGCGGGCAAAACTTTCTGGTACTTTCCGCTTGATCTATAGCAATGAGATGGAGCCTGACCGATGCAGAATCTGCTGCTGTAAAGTCCATTTGCAGCAAGCACTGGGGATATACGACCCTTCAGGGGCAAGTGACACTTGGTTGAAGGCTTGTCATTCATCATTTTGGCAAGCCCAGCTGAGACCGGCCCAAATTGAGCATGCCTCAGAGGCAGAAGCTAGGCACCGAAACAAGTCACTGTTGTCGGATATTTGCAAGTGCTGTCAACAAACATCAGCAGTTCATTCTGGGTCACTGCAGAAAAAAAGAACTCAACAGCAGGTGAGAATGATGCTTCAACACAGCCACTTGCAGTAATCACACGGCATATACACAGTTTCATCAGACCCTTAGGCATTTGGTTAGTGGCTAGTGCCATTTGCTTCTACCATCCCGCAGCAACCTACTGAAGGACTGTCACAGTCCCAGTAAAAGGGCTGAAAGGGGTGTGGGGAAAAACAAAAACCAGCACAATTAACAGTTACATTCATATTGGCCAAAGATCATCAAAGAGCAAACACTTTCACTGCAGGTTCACCTGGTGAGACGTCTCAGAGCTTACATTTACTAAGTTCATTTAATTGCCCTCAAAACGGTTACCAAAAGCATGCATTTTGGGTTCACAGAGAAATAAACAGATGTAGGTGCCTGCATAGAATTCCTTCCACATGCGCTTACACTGCAACTCTTGCAGACCCAATCTGGCTATAGAAGTCAGAGTGCTAACCAAGGTTAGCATTTACAGTAGAATACATTTCAGCTCGTAATCCACTGACTGGCTGTGAATTGATTGCATGAAAAGCATTTACCAAGATAAACAAAAGGTGATGTAGAGAAAGAAAGATTTACATTCATCTATCTGTTTCCTGGGATTGAGCTTGGTAGTTTCCTAACATCCACACTTAAAATCTCTTTCATTGCCTATGCCTTGTTCTTACTCTCTTTCTCACTTCTTGCATTCTCAATCACCGGCTACGCCACGTTTCCTCTCTCTCTTTCTATCTCAGGGGTACATATGCCTAACTAACTGTCAAATATGGCCATATATGTTAACATACTTCATGAAGAAATGAATATTAAGCACTTCCCAAGCATCTATAATAGAATATCAAATAAAAAAAAGAAGCCACCGAAATACCATGGCAAAAATGCATCACAGACACTAGAATGTCTTCATATACTATGTGTATATGAACACAGGGCTGGATGAGTCTGGGAAAATGCAGTGCTTTCATGTTCTTCCCAATATATTTCATGAAGTTGAGCTTATTTTCCAGAGTAACTGCTGGCTGATCTCACGGCGGGGATGCGAAGTGGAGCTGCCACTCATCCAAGATCCCCCCATTTTGCCTTCAGGCTGCGTGTCATCCCTCAGCGCTTTCAACTGCACTGACATCTAAACTGAAGCCGCATTAATTCACGTTACGTCATTGCCAAAGCGCTCTGAAGTGCACTTAAACCTACGTTTAGAAGGATATATTTCCATGCTGTCCATTCTTTTTTCATGATCTTTTTCTTTCCATTCCTCTATCCAAATGAAGCGTTATCAGGCATTTTCCCCACAAAGCTACACACTCGCCATGCCCCCACCCCCCCCCCCCCCCACCGGGCCTTCTCCAATGTGCAACGACCATGACAAATTCATTTTCAAAGGTGGAAGCCATAATGGTCCATTTTCATCCTTTTTATAGTCCAGCCTTTGACCAATTGCTGCTTGGCAAAGCTATTCCCATGAGGCTGCAGTGATCCAAGCCTGGTTAGCTTCTCTAAAGCCTGTCATTCATGCTCAGTGGCTCAACTCACCCTTGCTGCCACTCATACACCTGCAAACTAGCATTCAAGTACAAGAGCATAAAAGGCCCATTGTCTCTACAAAGGTGTGTCAAGTGTTATCCAGGTGATCAAACACACCCCATCTTTCCCTGCTGTGTCTTTGCTGTTTGCCATGCACAGCACATCACACACCATGTGGCAGTGGACAATGCCAGGGCGCCAGCAATATGGCCAAAACACACTCGGCCGCCAACATGGCCGGGGCGTCACACATACATGCTCCCACATTATGAATGTCAGTAATTTACGTGATGCATTTGGCAGAAGCAAAGGACAAACTGAACCCCCATGGTGCATAATGAGGATAGCACAGATTCTGTGAGCCAGGTATCAGCAACCTGCATGAAGAAATCTCATTCTTACCTAACTGTAACTCCATGATGCTCATTTTGTTTTCTGCAGGAAAGAGGATCTTTGGAGGCTTGTCGGTCAAAGGGGCTGTAAAAGAGAAAAAACACACACACACACAAATAACATTAATTCCGTGTCAACACTCAACAAAACAACCCACCTTAAGTCATGCTGGAGAGTAAAATTACCCAGGCCCAATCCACTGAAGAGGGATGAAAACACAGACATGGTAAAATAGGCACCAAGGGGAAGGCATAAGTAAGACTCACGCTCTCTAAGGCGTAGAACGTAATGGGCTTTTCCAAACTTGGCCTGACAACCATTTCAACTCGACTAATGGCTTCAGTACCTTCGGGGACACACCACGTCAGTGATTAAGGAAAGGGATGTGCCACGAAACCAACACGGATTAAGGTCAGAGACTGTGTAGCACATGCTGACTGCAAACTAGCATCACGCTATAATATAAACCCAGGAGAATGTTTATTCTTATTTATAGAGGCTCGGAAGAGCAGAGAGCCAACTAAGGCTTTCTCAGCTTGGAGGCCACTTCAGAGAAAAGTCTCTCTGCAGATGCTGTCTAGTTGAAACGTTTGATAAAGATGGAGAAGAATGGTTTTAAATAATATATTCCCATACCTATTGCTACTGTTTTTTGGACAGACAGATCAAGGCAGTAGAAGAAGGGAAAGAGGGAGGTAGAGGGAGGCAAATGTATCTTAGCACATTATGACCTGTCACCATGAGGCAAATTTCACAAGCACTGGGTGTCAGAAATACTCCAATTTACTGGCGTGGTCTAGAGCTAATAGTGTGAGTTTTCATGGAGCAGAGCCAAAGTCAAAGTACTGATGCCAGAGACACTCAAGTTGTCACTTCACATATTCTACTGCAACTGAGAAGATTAAGTAAGTACTCAACAAATCTCATATGTTTTTGTGTTGTATAAAAATGAATGGAATTAATCAAAGTCAAACTGAAATTAAAACAGATCTTTTCTTTATATATTAGTTCATGTACATGGACACATTAAGCACTATTCATTACATCACATTATTCAGAAGACAAAATTCTCATTTCTCCATAATCTTTGAGCAAAGAGTAGTGATTTTCAGTGATGTGAACTCAAGTCATACAACTTGGACTCAAGTCCAAATTTGATGACTTGAGACTCGACTGGACAAAATCGAGAAACACTTGTGACTTGAACACCAACGACCCAGATTTTGATTCAGACTTGAGCCTCATCACTTGGAAAGACTCAAGACCGAAAGTGGAAGCAACATGGAGAAGTGTCTGACTGTAGACGGGACTCTACACAGCTGCTTCATGTGAATGGATTTGTTTCCTGCCATAAATCTGATATACAGCAGCACTGTCAAATGTCTGTGCTTATGCCTGGCTTATTCTATTTCAAAAAGTGAAGCATTAGAGTTCAAGTTTGCCTCTATAAACTATAAACAAGCAAACCGTCAATAGCATCAATAAGCTCTCATCCAGCGCTTAAACTCTTACTGGAGGCACTTATCAGGCAACCCGGCCATTTTCTTCATGGTAGTAAATTAAAAGAAACACGGCTTTCTCTATTTGACTGACTTTAACAGCTTCTGCAGCTAAAAGAAGTACAGTAAAAACACAAAGCTGAAGCAGTTTT
This sequence comes from Pygocentrus nattereri, assembly GCF_015220715.1. NCBI lineage: Eukaryota > Metazoa > Chordata > Actinopteri > Characiformes > Serrasalmidae > Pygocentrus > Pygocentrus nattereri. The sequence goes on from NC_051235.1 coordinate 10,231,335, forward strand.
TTTTTTTATTCTCCAGCTTCATATTTGAATTTGCCATTCCACCTTAAATGGTGTAGCAGTTAGGTGCAGGAATTAAAAAAAAATCATATAAAACTGGGTAATCAAAAGTCACTTTTAGCTCCATACATTCACCGTCATTTTGCTGTCTTTTCTGTAAATTATGTTAAGTTTTAGTAATAAACTCATGTTATTTTAATCCTATGTACCTAATGTTCTCAACAATCATCAAAAATCATTATCTTCAAATATTTGTATAAAATTTTATAGTACAAATTATTTTCATGTGTAGTTGCATTTTGTGTACGCCATTATCTGTGTAACACAGATTTTCTACTCTATTTGGGTGATGAAACACAGTCACTCACCAATAACATGCTGTCACTGAAAGGCTATATTACTGTTACCATCAGTGTTGATGGTAAAGAATAGCTGGCAGAATTAGGCCTCCTGTGCTAAGACTGGCTAGTATTCACAAGCAGCTTGTTAGAATATGTGCAGGGAATAAAAAGGAAAGAAAGAAAAACATTTCTAAGCTCCTCTCCAGCTCATGCTGGCATTCATAATTCATCACGCAGTGCTGTGGTAATAGAAAAAAATTGCTCATTATCTCAACTGTACGCTGCAACTCTCGATACAGCTGCATCAGTGTATCGTGGGAGGTGGCCTGAGAAATGTCAAGAGTGCATGAACAAGCTGTTATTTTTCTCAAACATTAAGAACAATTTACCAAAAAAAAGAAAAATCACCATACATTGACTTATACTTAATTGTACTATAACATATATCTCTACTCTATAGTAATGTATATTGAAAAAACAATATTTTTTTCATTTGTAGCAGATTCAAGCCCACATTAACACCCAAGGTGTCTGCTTTGTGTCTGCTTTAAAATACGAGCGCATTTATTCCAAATTAGGCAACATTAACTGAGACAGAGCCTTTCTAATTTATAGCTCAATTCTCTCAAATGATCTCAGCCAAAAAAGTCGTTAGCTTTCATATGCACATATGCAATCTTTTCCATAAATGTGACAGCACTTTTCCATTTAGAGGTCATCATGTGTGAACAGGATGACTTTTGTATGGTTTTTCCAAATGCCAACAGATAATCTGTGGCGGTTCAATGGTTTGGTAATCAGGTCACATTACAATAGACATAATTCAATCTTTATGGATTATAATCACAGAAAAAGGAGAATAGTAATACATTAAAATGAATATAAATTAAGGTGGAATCAGTAAAAGAATATCATGCTTGTTAAGATTTATGAAGATTTAACAAATTAATCTGAAGATTAGAAAAACTAATAGTTTAGTTAAATAAAGTTAAATATGTACTTCACCAGGATAATGAGACTGTTGGGCATAAAGAGGGTGTTTTTCTTAAGTCTGACTAGTCTATCTCCACTATAATGAATGGAACATAATTACATATTTGTTTCCTAGTAATGTGAAGGTGCATAGTTTGTATGCATGTACAAAGTATGCCCTATAACCTTCCAAATTTGATGTACTTTGCCAGAATTTCTCTCTTTTTTGATATAAACTGAGTGGTCCTAATCTTGGGTAAAGATTGTGTAAGCTTTACTCTCGCCGAAGCATGGGGGGTTACTTGCCCCTCCTGCATAGCTTTTTATCAAAACTGTGCGCTCCACTTGAACAGTCTCACACTTTGAACCACCTAGTGAACAAAAGCAACCTCTCAAGAAAATTGTAATTGTAGCCTAATTCTACCCCATTTTAATTTTTAACCTGATGACCTTGTCCAGGATTTTAATGTACCTTTCCCTTGAGAATGTGAAGTTAATTGTTGTACTCCCAGATATGAACCAAATAACCCACAAACTACTATATTATAATTTTGTTCACTCCAAAAAGTTCAAAAGTAGCTTCACACAATTCTTCATTTCTGTGTACGCTCAGAACTTAGTATATCCATTCAAAAAAAGTGAACGACAAAATTATTGGTACCCTCAACTTAACACGTGGTAACACACCCTTTAGAAAGAATAACTGAAATCAAGTATTTTCCTGTGTTCCCTGCACCTATGTACTGGAATTCTGGACCACATTTCTTATGCACTGTGCCCTGAGTCTCCCAGATTTGAAAAGTGTCTTCTCCCATTGGCAGTTTTGACATCTCTCCACAAGTTTTCTGTGGAATTGAGATCTGAAACAGTACAGTGCTTTTTCATAAACCATTTCTGGGTACTTTTGCTGTATGTTTTGGGTTGTATGTTTGGGTTTCCTGCTGAAAGCCCAGAAACTTCCAACAGAGAATCAGCTTATTGACACTGGGCCAATCAATGCTGACCAAAATTCTTTAGGAGTGTTTTCATCATGCCATGCTAGTCAATAATCGCTGGTGTAACCCTGGTCACATTATCATCAAGGAACGTACCTGTTGCCTGGACATTGAGCTGTTGGCTGTCGGACTCAGGCCATATTATTTACCATGCGAGTATTCGCATGCCATCATCGTGACTGTCTACATTCCCCCCTCTGCCAACCCGACGTCGGCAAGTGACGTTAATTAATTCAACAACAGCACATCTCCAAACGTAACACCCGAGTGCCTTTATCGACATATCAGGTGACATTAACCATGTCGCTATGGCCAAGGCACTACCACACTTCACTCAGTATGTGGACTGTCCCACCAGAGAGGAAAGAACACTGGACCTGCTGTATGCTAATATTAAGGACGCATAGAGCTGCTCCCCCCTTCCCCCTCTGGGTAGGTCAGACCACAACTTGGTCCACCTCAGCTCCTGTTATGTGCCGCTGGTGAAGAGTCAGCCTGTGACCAAGCGGACCGTGAGTAGATGGTCTGGGGAGACTTACGAGGCACTGCAGGATTGCTTTGAGGCTACTGATTGGTCTGCACTCTGAGCCGCACGGAGAGGACATCGACGGGCTCACAGAGTGTATCACGGACTACATTAACTTCTGTGTGGACTCCACTGTCCCAACCAGGAGTGTTAAATGTTACACAAACAACAAGCCGTGGGTAACAAAGGACAATTAAGGCTCTCCTCAACAGGAAGAAGAGGGCCTTCAGAGCTGGAGACAGGGTGGAGGTGAGAACGATCCAGAGGGAACTGAGGACAGCTATCAAGGAGGCGAAGGACAAATATAGGAGGAAGCTGGAGTGGAAACTCCAGCAGAACAACATGAGGGAGGTCTGGAATGGAATGAGGACCATCACCAGCTTGAGGTCTAGCAACAACAGAGGAGTAGAGGTCAGTGTGGACGGGGCCAACAAGCTAAATCTGTTCTTTAACAGATTTGACATGGCAGGCTCTGCCCCCCCCAGCCTGACTCCTCTGCTGCCAGTCCACAGCAGACCATACCACTCATCCCCCCTCCCCCTCCTGATAGCCTGCCCCCCTCTTGTGACTGCCCATCTCACACCTCCATCCCTCCCCCACCCACCACCTCTACAGTGTGTCTCACTGCTGACCAGGTGAGAAGACAACTGAAGTGACTCCACACAAACAAGGCTGCAGGCCCTGATGGGGTTCCACCCAGGGTGCTTAAAGCCTGTGACACCCAACTTTGTGGAGTACTTCAACATGTCTTCAACTTGAGCCTGAGTCTCCAGAGGGTCCCCATGATGTGGAAGACATCCTGCATTGTTCCTGTCCCAAAGACGCCACGACCCAGTGATGCCAAGGACTACAGGCCAGTGGCACTGACGTCTCATGTCATGAAGACCATGGAGAGGCTCGTCTTGGATCAGCTTCGACCCATAGTCCAGCCTTTTCTAGATCCCCTCCAGTTTGCCTATCAGCCCCGCCTGGGAGTTGAAGACACCATCATCTACCTGCTCAACCAAGTTTATGCTCACCTGGATAAGCCAGCCAGCTCTGTGAGGGTCATGTTTTTTGACTTCTCCAGCGCATTTAACACCGTCTGGCCCGCTCTTCTGGGTGATAAGCTCACAGTGATGCAGGTAGATGCCCCCCTTGTGGCCTGGATTGTTGACTACCTGACTGGCAGACCACAGTACGTACCCCTGCAGCACTGTGTGTCGGACAGAGTGGTCAGCAACACTGGAGTCCCACAAGGTACTGTCCTCTCTCCCTTCCTCTTCACCCTCTACACCACGGACTTCAGCTACTGCACAGAGACTTGCCACCTACAGAAGTTTTCTGATGACTCTGCAATAGTTGGATGTATCAGCAAGGGTGAAGAGGATGAGTACAGGGCGACGGTGAAGGACTTTGTCGCATGGTGTGAGCGGAACCACCTGCAGCTCAATGTGACAAAGACAAAGGAACTGGTGGTGGACCTGAGGAGGGACAAGGCATCGGTGACCCCTGTGTCCATCAGTGGGGTCAGTGTGGGCAATGTTGATGATTACAAATATCTGGGTGTGTATATTGACAATAAACTGGACTGGGCTAAGAACACTGACACCTCTACAGGAAGGGCCAAAGTCGTCTCTATTTTCTGAGGCGCCAGAGGTCCTTTAACATCTGCCGGACTATGCTCAGGATCTTCTATGAGTCTGTGGTGGGTGTGGAGCTGGACTCGCTGAAGGCAGAGAGGAGGACGCTGTCTAAACTGCGGGCCATTATGAACAGTGGCTCCCACCCACTCTACGACACGGTGATGAGACACAAGAGCTCATTCAGCTCAAGAGTCACTCTACCAAAATGCACCACAGAGCGCCACAGGAAGTCATTCTTACCTGTGTCCATCAAACTCTATAACTCCTCCCTCAGTGTGTGATTCACAAACTCAATACGAAACTGTTCATATGTGCAATAATAACAATTGTGTGTGCAATAACTCAGAGGGACACTAACTTCCATCCATCCATCCATTTTCTAAGCTGCTTCTCCGTCAGGGTCGCGGGGGGTGCTGGAGCCTATCCTAGCAGTCTTCAGGCGGAAGGCAGGATACATCCTGGATGGGTCGCCAGTCCATCACAGGGCAGACAAACAGACACTCACACCTAGGGGCAATTTAGCATGTCCAATCAGCCTGATTGCATGTCTTTGGACTGTGGGAGGAAACCGGAGAACCCGGAGGAAACCCACGCAGACACGGGGAGAACATGCAAACTCCACACAGAGAGGACCCCGGTCGCCCGGCCAGGGAATCGAAGCCAGGCCCTCCTCGCTGTGAGGCAACAGCGCTACCCACCACGCCACGGTGCCACCTGGACACTAACTTAATTTAAATAATTGTAACTGCTTTATACCACCTTACTATATTCTTAAGTACTTAAATCTGGTGTACATACTGTAAATTCTCTATATTGTCTTAAATTATTAGTAAAGTGTTTATTTTTACATAAATGGCTGCAACTGTAACAACTGCAATTTCCCCCTGGGATCAATAAAGGAATCTGAATCTGAATCTGAATGAACACACATGCAAGGCAGCCAGTGTCAGCAGCAGCAAAGTGACCCCAAACTATCTGTGAACCTTCTCCATGTTTGACTATAGGAATTCTGTTCTCATTGTATTTTCTACAAACCAACCAATGATGTGCTTTAACAAAAAGATCTATTTTGGTCTTATCATTCTCCTAGAAAGAACCTGGTAATTTTTCACAAATTCCAATCAGGTTTTTATGTCAGCAGTGGGGCACTCCTTGGTCTCCTACCATAGAATTCCCTTTTATTCAGATGATGAAAGATGACAGTTTGAACCTATACTGCTGTACTTTGCTTCTGCAGCTCAACTTGACTTTGTTTAGAAGGTGATCAAGGTTCTTTCTGCACCATTTTGAACAATCATTCTCTGCAATCTTGCAACAACTTTTCTCTAGTGTACCCATTGAGAGAAGTCAGCTATAGTGCCAGGTGCTGCGAGGTTTACCTGCTTGAAATCCAATTATCTCTTACAGTTTATAAAGTGTGTCAACAATATTATCTAGTCAATTTTCAGACTGATCAGATTCGGCTTTATTTGTGTTGTTCCAATACAAACAGAGGAAATATGCCTATGCTTAACAAAGTTTCAACAATTTTCTGGTCTTGGGACATTGTCTTGAAAAAAAGTGTCATGGGTGCCAATATTTTTGGCCATGGCTGTATCTATACAGTATCCTTTTTCCTGACAGTGTAGTGAGCAAAAAGTAGTCTAACAAGCTCAGTCTGTTGTGATTATCCCTTTACCACCTATGAACACAGGTAATCTGGTAACAGGTCTTTTGATTCTCTAAATCAGATATGTATACATAGGGTTGATTACACTTGATTGTCCCTGCATTTGCCATTGTAGATATTTCTGTTACAAAGGCAAAACAGGCCTGAAGTATTGGACAGAGAAATGTCACTCAGACATGCTCATTAGAATTTTAGGCCACAACCAGATTTCTCAAGAGTGGTCAGTTAATTCAGCTGGATTCTGTGCATATTTAATTGCATGTTTAATTAAAAGAAAAAAAAGCAACTGCTGCCTTTACCGGGAGAAATCTGGCACTACAGGCATCACATGTGATAGCAGCTATAGTTGAAGACTGATTGAGTGTGTCAGGTAGAAGGAAGGAAAGATGGAAGGAAGGAAACTATTTTGATGATGAGATGCCAAGCTGCCCTTTTGCTGCACTGGACACTGGTAGAGGTCATGGTCATAGCCCTGGTTTTAAAGCTCATCTCACCATAATACACTCAGTTCAATTAGGCAGCTGCTTCTGAACAAAGGATTGGCACTTAGGCCAACTTCTTATCATTATTCTGTAATTGCTTATCTTCTTCAAAGTGTCATCAGAAAGTCTTCGCACTGCAACACTTATTAGTAGAGTAAAAGCACTTGAATAATGAGGGGCAAAAGGAAAACCAGATGAAGCAAGAAATCTCCAGCCCTGACCAATTTCATGAGCTTGCTAATTGGCCAGTGTTTCACTGAGACACACTTACTAAGAAACTCTGGAAGTGAGGGAGAGAGAGACCCTGTTGCATACATATGGAAATGGAAAGGAAGCAGCAAAACACAAAAAACAACAACAAAATAAATTTCTATTAAGCAGATTTTAGTGGACCACCTGAGAGGCCACCCTGAGAAACATCAAGAATTAACAGGGTTGGTATTCTTGACATCAAATCAAGCGTCCTCCTGAAAATCATCCAAAACACCAAATCTGCATTCTCAAATGCAATGTATTCCTCTGCTGTTCCACAAAGGTCAGTCATCATATCAGCAGTGCACACCGCGTGCATTTAACCTGACGCGACTCTACTATACAGCCTGCATCACAAGTGTATCTGCAGCATAAGAAAGCAACAGGAGTGACACGAGGTGCACATTTTATTGGCAGTGCTGCATCTGGAGCATGATCCATGCTGATCTATGCTGAACTATGAATTTTGAGTGGTTTCTATGCCTCAGATGTTGCCCTGTGCTGTGCAGCAGGTGCCTGAATTGTGGTAGTGAGGGTCTCAGAGGGTATCAACTGGCCTCACAATTACTTTTTCAATCAAAATGGACCACATTGGCCTGTCCGCTGTTTGATTGTTGAAACTTGGCAAAGATTCAAGATTAATTAAAGAGACACTCTGCCCAAAGTGAAGAATTTTACCATCGCTACACATACTTCAAATATGCTTACTTGCATCCTGCAGCGGTGTCACAGTACTTGCTAGAGAAAACTCCACACTGACCTCTACATGTTGCTCATGGTTATCAAGACAAGCCTAACATTAGCAGAACCTATACTGATACTTTTTTCTTTATTATGGGGGTTCATTACACCTTATGTTGGGTCCAGACACTTCAAGACCATCAGTGGAGTTGTGTCTAAGCAGTAAAAACAGGACTGAGTACTTTAGCTTCAGCTATCACAAAAGGCAGTAAACATTCTGAACACTCTCCACCTGCATTTCTTAGCTAAGAATGCTGTTCATTATTAATGCTGGTTAGAACAGTGCACTCCCCTGCACTAGATCAGGAGGTTAATCAGGACGCATCTACAGAGCGGCACCAGCTGCATCCTCAGCTGCCTGGCCTGGGATTGGAACTGGCCGCTCATGTTCAGCACTGGCATGCTACCATGGCTGATCTCCGGGTGATACACTGTCTAATTTCCAGCAGAAATGGGCTCTGTGCCAATCGCACACACAGTGGAATGCATGCTAAGTATGCCTCAGCATTGGTGCAAGTGCATATAAGCTCAGATTTTATGAGAACATGTATATATATTTCATTTAGTTAGAATTCTGCTCTAGTTATTAATTCTCTTATGTCCAAAACTGCATTAGTTTATGTCCAATGGCCTCTTACGATAAGATTTCAGGCTGCTGGGAGTAAAACTGTCTTGGTTTTTGACACCTATCTCAATATTGTCTGTCTCCTTTTGCTTGTACACTGTGTTTTATAGCTAAAGAATCAACTCAACACCGTGATAATTCGGCCAAAGCACTAGGGGCCATTTTTCTCTTTTCCTGAACAGTTGTTGTTTAAGAGCTAGATGATACTATGCATAACATATGATGTTCTCTGCTCAGTGAGGAGAATTAAAAGATTGTTTGTTTATAAGGAGCAGCAGAGCTATGTATTCGTCTTTTTTCTGGATGGCAAGCAAGTATTCAGTATACCCAGGTTAGTGCTATAGCATATTAAGCTGCCTCACTGGATTTTGATGTTAAGAGGATCAAGGTCAGGTTGCCTATGATCTGGTTTTGTACCAGAAGCTAGCAACACATTTTATGCTTTTTCAAGGTCGCTATGCCCTAATCATACAATGAGCAAAAAGATTATATGGGAATGTGTAACACAGTCATTCCACACCAGGGCTCCACAAGTAAGTGTTTGGACTTCTGTTCATATCTAAACACAGTATTCTCAGTCAGAGTTTAGAGATTTTTTTTCGGTATAGATTTATAGATTTAATAAGACTGAAGAGCTTATAAGGTACTATAGGGACATACTCATCGCCTGATTATGTTGCCAATTTACAGTGTTCTTCATCCTCATAACTTCATCATCAAGCAGAAATCCAACTTTAGAATCTCACATAGAGGCACTTTTAGTAGTAGTAGTCAAAGCGATATATTTTCTACAGCACTAAAGAAATTGGTATATGTTATTTTCTTGAGATGTGAATTCTAATTATTTTAAATATTAAGTATACATAACAGTTAGTGAGCGGAAATTTGGTGAAAAGTGAAAATTCTGGCTTTTTGCCTGACTAACTACTAATACATGAACATGGTAAAAAAAAAAAACACTCACCCTGTAGTCTACTGGAGCTGGAGGTACCATTTCCCATCAGCAGTGCCTCTTTATGTGAAATGGTAAGACATGTTAACTGTCAAACAATAATTATCATTATTTATTTATTCTTTTCATATAGATGTGTTTAATGATGCAGTCTAGATTTCATCTGAGGCAAATTTAGTGCCTGGTGGAATACATTCCTGCTAATGCTGTAGCTATATGTAGGTACTGCCATCACATCACTACTATCTATACACTGTCAGAAAAAAGTACTGTGCAGGTACAATTTTGCTCATTAAGGTACAAACAATGTAAATGAACTCTCATATGTTCAATACTTTTAGTGCTTTTAAGGTCCAATTTTGAACTTTAAGTACAATTTACCAGGAGAAAAATGTATGCTTACATATTTTCATAGCTTAATGTTTTAAAACAGAACAATAAAATAAAAAGCTTGGAGTCAACATGGGTGTGTGGAGTCAAAAGTAAAACTTAATTGCAGTGGATTATAGTACAATTATATTACCTAATTTAAGGCACTAAAGACACACCCTTGAGGTCCGCCACAGTGACAAGAGGGATATTGCTCCAGTGAGTTTAGTACTTTTTTCTGAAAGGCAGCAACTGAAAAATAAGGTAAACTACATTGAGGATGGCATCATTTCTGCTAAATTCCTCTTCTGATGACTCTGCCACTGTCTTGATAAAAAAGTGGAATCCATAGACCCATGTGTCAGACGTCTAGTGTCTATTGTAGAAAACCTGAGAAATATTTTTTAATTGTTTTTGGTTTTAGCCAAACTAGCGTAGAGTAGTCAGCCTAGTTACTGCCCACTAGCAGCACTACCTCTATCTTCTCAACCATGTTTAACAAGTGCCAGGGCATTTTTGTAAAAGCCAAATATAAAACTCTTCATCCCAATCATAAACAAATGTGTCACAGATTACAGCCCTGCTAAAACTTAACATGGCCTTACTGAATTGTTGGTGGCACCCAGAAAAGTTAACCAAATGCTCCAGTATGTTTGCTTCAGAAAAAGCATAGGCTGTAATCCGATATTTTATGGTTTTGAATGGTTTGTTTTTATTGTCCGTAGATGTTAAAGTACAACTGGGGTATGATAGTCACACTTGGTGAAATAAGGTGTTTAAAAGAAACCCTGAACGCTTTTTCTCTCCTGCCTACACCATTTTGGAGGACACGATAGGGAGTAATTTTGTTTCCACTTCCATATTGTTCACAGAGTGGTAGTCAATATCAAGCTCTGCAAGCACTGGAAAGCTGGAGTCTGGTATTCGGCTGTTTATTCATTTGTGTGTGTCGTTGGTGTCGCCTCAGTGACATTCATGTTTACTTTCAGACACTGGAAGGGTTTTTTTTCCTTTCCCTGTCCCCGCTGTATTATAAATCGCCTAACGTGTCGGATCTTATTTGCAGTCCATTGCCTCTCTTTTCTTTTCCCGTGGACACGCTGAGTGGCGGAGCAGCCTATTTCGTTTTCCTAATTTGTTAACATGGCGGCGTTTTCACCTTTGTGAAAGTGCGCTTCATCATGCGCTCATAATGATGACAAATGCAAGTACATGACAAACAAGAAGGAGAGACTGTCCTGCATGCTGGAAACAAACTATCCAGAAACAACAGAAATGAGAAACACCAACCCACACATTTACACGCCCAAACACAGGCACACGTGCACTCACAAAACATACTCTCTCACACACATACACACACAGTCATCAATTACAGATTTCAATTCGAAACACGAGCCCCCGCGTTTGGCTGGTAGACGCCACTCCACAGAGAAAATCTCATTATCTTAATTAGCTCTTTCTCTCTGAAATATGCATTGATTATTTTGTTTCATGAAGACATGAAAAGCGGACTCAAGCAGGGCCTAAAATGATTAGGCCTACATGTGCTGCTCTTCATCCTCTGCTAAGCAGGCAGACATGGGCTGATTTGGCAACAGAGGCGTCTCGTTTCTGACAAAACCCAAAGCCAAAAGGAAAAAAAAAGGGAAAGAAGAAACCCTTTCTGGACTCATCAAGTTTAAAAATGGAGCATGCTGTGCTCATGCCTGTATGCAATAGCAAATTTGTCTGCTTTGTAATTCAGGGCACTGTCAAATTAGAAACTAAAGCTGAGAAGTACAGATCAAATTCAATATGACATTTTCAGATGACAAAATGATACTTAAATTTGCATTAATAAAGTTAATGATCCCATGCTGGTACTCTTTGCTAAAAGAATGTCTGACATAGCTTGATCTGAATTTCATTCCCTTCTGCTTCTATTAAATTGCACTAAAGTACTGTAAACACTAACAAGACAGAAACCACTTTTCCAAAAAGGAAATGTTTTAAGCATTTATTTATTTTAAACTGTCCTTTCATACAATCTGAATTCACCAATTTTCCAAATTTCTGCAAGATGCAGTCTTTTACAGTGGTTTGAAATGAAATGGTGCATTCCAGAGAAATGTACAGGCTTGTATTTCTTTACAGTGGTGGGAATAGGAACCATGGGTCATGACATTCACAATGGAAATATAACCATTTGTTTTTGTCTTTGCCTTACAACACTCTACATGTACCTTCGTGCCATGAATGGGTTTCAAAATTGCATTTTAGACCAAACCATATTTCAAACGTATTACAGAACAAAGTATCAGGCATCAGGTAGTTCATTCATCACCATTTCATGTAACAACTGTTACATCTGTGGGAGAGATTTGAAAGGCACGAAAGGCTTCGGGTGTCTGGTTCCCATCACCACCACTGTGAACATTTCTGACTAAAGTTTTTCTAGAAGGAAGAATTTCACATCAAACCACTCTGCATCACATTGTTTAAATCTTAATGATTGAATTATGCAGAAATTTTGAGAAATCACTGTGCCTGTCATTTTTGTGCCTGTCACTATGCCCTGTAATCATTCAATCCTATGGGGGTCCTGATTGTTGAAGAACAGGGTAAAAAGGGGCTAACAAAGTATGCAGAGAAAAAGAGGGACTACAGTCTGTGATTGTAGAACTATACAGTGTACCTATACGGTAAGTGGGGCTGATAAAATAGACTATGAGTTAAAAGGAGGTGTTCGTAATTGAGTGTATCTGCATAGCTGTTTGAGCGAGTGCTTAGATTCTTCCTAAAACTTTTAACACATTATGCTAGCCTAGCTACTCGGTACTTTTAAGTGCTCAGATTTAAACAATGATATTATTTTCATCCGTATATAGTCCTATATTATTGGCAAAAGACAAGCATTTTTGAAGTGAAATTTTATTTTTTTTGAAGCGAAAATGTATTGCTCATAAATGACGAGCTGAAGTTAGAATAAACAAAACATTTGCATTGAATGTGTAATGCGACTTTATTTATTTAAAAGTTTATAGGTACTCTGGACTTTATTATTATTTATTTATTTATTTCCTTACTAGATATTTGTTGTTCTTGCATTGTTTTTCCCAAACAAATTTGAAACAAAAGCTCTGACCCCTTTATACTCATATAGCACTATTCCACTGATTAACTACCTGAATACTCAAGCTTCAGCCTTAAGGTCATGGAAACGGAGAGGTGTGTGTTTTCACTGAGCGGGTGAGCTGTATTTGATATGTCTGGTGACTTGTGTGTGGAGTGGCTCCACCAGAACAGCCATCTCCTCATTTCTCCACACTCTGATCACAAGCTGGGTGAGCTGGGATTTAAAACGTGAGGGCTTGATGAATGTAAAACTTGTGATCATTCATCCAAAATCCAATTTCTGCTCGGGAGAGTGGTGACTGCCATATTTTCGGGGCCATTATTCTGCGGGAGAGGTGCAGGGGAAAGGGGAAAACTAATGAATTGCCAGTTGAGATATTTGCATGGCTGCCCCTAGCTGCCTCGCCCCAACTCTCTCTCTCCCTTTTTCTCTCTCGACGGAAGCATTAAGGCTTTCCTGAGTCAACTCATCAGCATGAATGTAACACAAACACTTTATTGATTTTTCTCTTTCACCAAATGCTGCCCTGCAATATCAGGAATGTATAATTTATCAAGTACATGAGAAACAGAGCAATAAAGGAAAATATCCTACCTTGGTGGGAGTAAAGGTTATATACAGAGACCTTCCTCCCTCTCTTCCTCTTTTTTCTCTCACACTTATACACAGAGGTTTTAAATCCCTCCTCAGCCTTGGTCACACACAGCTAGTGTAGTGGGATATGACTCATATTGGGCTTAGGCTGCAATGGTGGACGCTCTGTGCTGCTGATCCAACATTGTGCCACAACACATGCGTATGTAAAGGCACAGTAAGAGACAAGGATTACACAGGCACAGGCCAGTGACCTTGGACATCAAACTGCTATCTTACATAAACTGTCACATCACACACTAGGTCTATTTTTTTCAGATGTCAATAAATATTGAGATATTTAAAAAACAAAAAAAGCAGACAAATACGTACCCAGACAAAACACTTTCAAATGGAGAACTGTCACTCTAGCAATGGAAAGGGTGTGTTTACAGATTAATTAATGGAGCAGAACAATGTTCTTATTAGGGTTGTGCAATATGGATATATATTGCTAGACACTGTGATCCTGACATATAGATAGGTGATAAAGAAAAGGGAAAAAGCAACATATAGTGGCTTAGCAAGGTGCTAGACCACCAAAAGCCCCACAACAGCTTCTGGAAGATACTGGAACTGTATTGGAGGGATGGAACACCATTCCCTCAAACCATTCCCACACTTAACCCATCCGTGCAGTGAAACACCCACATACGCACATACGCACACACACACACACACACACACACACACACACACACACTGGGAAGCAGTCAGCACACTTGCCTGGAGAGATGGGTAGCCCTATCCACGGTGCCCAGGAAACAGTTGGGGCTGATATGCCTTGGTGATGTTGGTGGAGAGTGCTGTCTAACATGTCAGTACAAAATCTTCCATAGTGATTCAACTGGGTTGAAAACTTGTGACTTTGAAGGCCATATTTACAGGGCATGATTTACATCACTGTTATATTTCCCAAGCCATTCAGTAACCCCTATGGCATGTCAATGGGAGCACTGTCATCCTCAAAGATACCACTCCCTTCAGGATAAAAAGGTTTCATCATAGCATATAGGAAAGCTGCAGTTACTAAGGAAACAGTTTAATTCAAACCATATAAGCCATGGCCTTGTACTGCATAACATAGCCACCAGAGCAACTCATTGTGTGGGTCAAGCATTCAGGCCTGCATTATTCTATAACACCACACAAGCACAAGCAGAGGAACGATGACTTATCTGACCACATCACTTTTTTCCACATCTCTGAAGAAAATGCCTGTGCTTGTTTTCGCACCACTGAACTCTCAAATGTGCATTCATCTTCATAATGAGGGGGTTTATGCACTGTAGCTCTTCTGTGGATAGAATGTTCTTACACAGTCTAATCAGGTCCTGCTTTGGCTCTTGTTGTTCTTTACATACTGCATTGATAAACAGGCATCATGGTCACTGGTTGTTAGATCATATAAATTGATCAATCTAAATAGTAAATGAACATCACCACCAGTACTTCTCTCTGCTTTTCTCCTGAAGGGCCAACATCAGTCAGTACAACCTTCATTACCAGACATTTCAGTAGTCCATATCCAAAAATAAGAATATATGGAAACTGCAGCAGAACATACTGTGCTACTTTCAGAATAACAGTCTTGTATTAAAAGAGCAAGAACTACAGCCATGTAAACACATATCCGAATATTTTTGATAAGAGTTTATTTTCTGTGTTTCAGCATCCCATCCTCAAAAACAGTGTTTGAAAATATATATTAAATGTTGCTTTTTCCACTATTTTCATTTGGACAGGCAAAATGCAGCTTTTTGAAGATGCTCACACCATGCTGTAAACTTGCACATGTCTGTAAATGTTTTCATTTACTGGACATACAAAACTCTGTCTGAAATATGACCTGCTCTGTGTGCTCAGCAATTTATAGGTGAACTTTGAGTTGATAATATTTATAATTGAATTTGGCCTTTTCACTGAACTGCAGTGCAGAGGCATCAGAATGTATTGCGCTCAGTAAATGGGGTGTCACCTAACTGTGAATGTTAAAAAAAAAAAACTAAATAATTTTAAAGACATATGATGATGATTATTAACCAAAATAAGACTCAAATAAATTCTAAATCCATAATTCTAATGGGAAACAAGAAACACTCAGCTTGTCCGCCTGATGAAAACTGTGTGGACATTTCAGAGGCTGCAGCATAACCCTGACAATATAAATAAACCCGCAACAGGCTGACTTTGTGTGAAACTATCAAATTACATACAGTAGGTTTGAAGCATTTGGAGATCAACATCAAGCAGGTCAAGCAAGTTTAAAAACTCAAATAAAGCTCAACGGCCAGTTACAAAACAAAAGCACAAGTCAAAAGGTACTCTATCTTGAATGACTAGCTGTAAAGTTGCTAAAAAAGTGAAGTCTATTTCTCTCTCCCAGTGTTGTATGTAAAATATGACTGTATAGTAAAATGTATAAAGCAATAATGGCTACAGTAATAACAAATCTGCATCATCACAATGAGTTTGTTTGTGGTTTGTTTCAGTCTGTCTGCAAACACAAATAGAAAAAGCTGCTCAGGGAATTCTGACAGAAAGACCTCATTGAATTCACTTAGGTTTCACAAGATACAAATTCTCCACAAGGGGGCGTCATTATCAGAAAAAGGTTTGGATGTTTCAGAGGAGTAGTACTTCACATCAGCAACACTGAGACAGGTTTGAAAACGTGCTGTGGTACAGCTTTTTTTTTTTCAAAACAAAACTACTTAATTTAGATTTTAAACTGAGCAGAGCTGAAATTTTCAGTTTAAGTAAAATCTAGGCTTGGGTCACATGACTCTCCATTGGGTCAATGGAGATTCTTCATTAGCAGCCATTTTTAGTCTTGAACGACTGTGGTCATTCTCAGACTAGTGATCTATGGCAATACACAATTCTGTTCTATATAGATTGCTAAAGTGTGTTTCCACCTCATTTAGCCTTACTAGATCCATGCATGGAAGGCTAAGCCATGATGATCATTTAAAAGTATCAGTATCTGTTTTAATCCCAGGAGAAATCGAGCACCAAAGTCAATTCAATAGAAGCATGTGCTCGGATACCACATTCAATTAAGGCTCCATCTGAAACCATATCTCAGCACAATCAATATATTTCTTATCTCATAATTACCCTCCAACACATCAGTGTGAGCCAGAAGGTAAGCAGCATCTCAACATGAGCTCCTCTGACCTTAACACTAATCCTGCCCAATTGAAGCTATTAGTGTGAAGTATGCTTCTATGTCACTTGCTCTTTCTCTGCTTCTCATTCACTCTTGTCCTTTTCTCTCTCTCCACACTTATTTCTTCCCATCTCAGTCTCCCTATCTCACATCTTCTTTATGTGTGTCTGTTTTTCATTTAGATTCTGACTCTCCTCTCCTGCTCTCATTATGGTGCTTTTCTCTTTTTCTGTTTACCTTCTTCCCTCTGTCTGTCTGTCTGTCTGTCTGTCTCTTTGTTCTTGCTGACTGAGGCTGCTCTGGGTGGCCATGCTGCGTAGCAAGCGTACTAATCACCATCAGGGGTTGGAGAGCGGCTCTCTGGGGGGTTCCGTTAACAAATGTCAGGCTGGAGAAGAGGAGGAAATTACTCTCCCTACGGCTGCCAAAACATCACAGGAACCCAGCCAGGCCCAGCACTGAGCCTTATAAAAGCACTCTACTTTTAAACATGTGCGCTCCTGCAACTCCAGCAAGACTCTTTTTGTTCCAGTTAGGTGCAAGCGAGCAGGCAAGAGAGCCAGCATCCTCCTCCCAAATATAATTGGGTCCCACTGGTTTTGCGAATTAGCAAAGGGACATGCTCAGAAGAAAGTCAAAGAACAAAGAACGGAGGCAGACGCTTGATAAATCTGTTGCTTGATTATAATATGTTTTTGTTACTCTTCTCACTCTTCAAGTCATATTTCTTTGTTTTTCCCTTTCTCAAAGGATCCTGTTATTTCTTTACTTCAAAAGCTAAAAAATGCATTGTCACACATTAGAAAGCTGCTTCAAATATACATGGGTTTGGAGTTGTTACAGTCATTTTAGAGTTGTCAGTTTATGTCACACAACATCTTTTGGCAAATAAAAAGCTTTCCAGAATGTTAAATGTTGCTTGTGGACAACCAGTTATCACAAGCTCTGTTTGCATAGTGAAGCGTCTTGTTTTGTAAAGAAAGAAGGCGACTTCAAAAGCCCTGTAGGGAGAAGGCAGCCTTGAAGCCCAGTGCTGGCCCATCGACCTGCTATTGAGCCAACAGGATGACTTCAAAAGGCTGGAACACAGGCCTACCCTTTGGATTTGTTTACTAAATGAACCACATGACCTTCTGGATCTCCTGCTTTCATCCCGCCAGCCACCGCGACCCACCATCACATCTTATCGAACCACTCTGGGGCTCTGCCCAGTAAATGAGTCTATCCTAAATACCATTTTTTACTTCCTCCTCATTAGAAGCCTCACAATCTCTTCATGAGACTTATGGGACTGAAAATAGAAAGTCTTTGTACTTAGTCTCATGGGCTTTGTCTGAGCAAGCTGTCTATTGCATTGGTTCAAACAGATAAATGCTGGAATGGTCCTTTGACATTATGGGGTCTTCTAATGAACACCACTTGCAATGCTCGTTACTATGCATATTCAATGTCCTACATATACAGCAACATAATAAAGAGACTACAAACAGATTAAAATTGCATGTTTAATGAAGATCAAAATTCAGGCAAACTCCATTCCTTCTGTTGCTCCGGGATTTCTTAAAAATAATGGTATGCCAGTAATAGCAGTGAAACATTTAAAAACCTCTGCTGATACAGAAGTCTAAATTGTTTATAAAAGGCCAAAAGGGATTGCACAGCCCATCTGCAGATTCTTGCAAGGGCCACAAAACCTTTATTAACTGGCCACTCTTGGGAAATGAGCCAATAAGATTAGAATTTGTGGAGGCAAGCTGAAAGGTGTTATAATTCAAGGTATTATTTATTCATTGTTTATTTTGATTATTTTAATTTCAATTTTACATTTTTGAACTGAAACAACAGTCACACCCATCATCCTGGTCTTCACCATCATCATCATCATTATGTCTGAAAGGATTAGTCAATTAGACATTGGCAATGTTGACTTTGAAAGTCAGTTTGCCACATAAAGTGCTGTGCAAAGGTCAGAGACACTCATTCATTTATTTAATTTCCACTTAATACGGCCAGTATTACAGTACAGGTTATTCATTCATTCAAAGCAGAAAACAACTGTTTAACAAAGAATTACATGAAAGACTCAACATCGAAATATACTAAGACATTTTTCAGTATTTAGTTTAGGTACGCTTTGCTTTTATTTCAGTTTCCATTTATTTTCCGAGACTTGCTTTCAGTTCTGCAGAGAAATGTACTGGGATATTTCCCACACCTCCAAAGTTCAGCCTTAGAAGTTGGTTGCATTTTCCATTTCTCACAATTGAAGTCGTCCCAAACACTTTGAATGATTCAGTGTTCTCAGAACATCAACAGCCTCTTTGTTTGTAAATGTTCTTAATTTGTGCATTTCCTTTTCTCAGTCACAGCCTCTCGACAGTTACACATACTATAGACCCATAGCATTAAGGCATTAAGTACCCTTCTCAAAGCAGAGCTTGATTTTCTCTCAAAGATGAAAGCTTTAAGGGCTGTTTATCCAGGGTTGAGACATGGCTATTAGAGTTAGGCCATTTTGGGCCATAAAAACATAACAGAGTCCCTAGAGGATAATAGAGAGCATCCCTATAGGATTCTAGTCATTTGTTAACAAGTTAACAGCGATTCGAATAAACACTTTCTGATGAGGTTGAAGTTAGTCTCTAATCTGAACTCTCTGTTTCACCTTAAACTGTGCAGCAGCTACATTCTGGTGCGTAAATGCTGCAGCATTTAAGTTGGAATGAAAAATTTGTTAGCACTAGAATGTAACCGCTCCATCGTTTTATGCGAGACAGAAAATTCTAATATTTCTATTCTATTCAATTCTAGATGAAAAACAGACATCTGAAGATTCTGAAAGACATCACATGCTTTACATGAAGGTTGAAGCAGACATACTGCCATATTAGTTGACCTTGTAGGAGATTTACAGTGTTTTCAATTTCTAATAGCCTATAAATTAAACTGCCGCTTGTATTCAGTCAGTTATGACCTCCAGGTGGATTAGAAAAGGGGTGCACAACTCCAGTCCTGGGGGGCCAGTGCCCATCATAATCTGATGATTTACTTCATCAAACACACCTGATTACACTTATGTGCTAATTTCCAGGTTAAGCAGGTGTGTTTGAGGAGGGGAAATACCATATTGTGCACCCCTGGCTCAGAGTTTTCCTTTTTTTCCCCCCTCACAAAATTGCTCCCACTCACTGGAAATCAAAACTTCCATCCATCCATCCATTTTCTAAGCCGCTTCTCCGTCAGGGTTGCGGGGGGGTGCTGGAGCCTATCCCAGCAGTCTTTGGGGCGGAAGGCAGGATACAACCTGGACAGGTCGCCGGTCCATCGCAGGGCAGCTTAATGGGTTGCTTCCACTGTCACTCTGTAATTACGCCAATAGTTAATCTAATGTGTTTGGACTTCTCTTCAACTCTTAAAGTCCTAACCAATAAGAGAGCTCACTTAACCTTATTTACCTCAATATCGTAGCCTAAAGGGTTCCCCTCTTTTTTATGTGGTTTCAATTTTGCTGGACATGCATAGCTGTTATGAGCCAAACTTTCTTTTCACAATGTTTTGTACCACAGCTTTTTAGAACTCCTGTTTTTATATATATATATATATATATATATATATATATATATATATATATATATATATATATATATATATATATTTTTTTTTTTTTTTTTTTTTATTATTTATTTTCTTTTTCCTTATGCATGTGAATTATCTTATAACTGATCTTCTCAAAAATATCAATAATAAATAAAAAAATGTACTGTACTTAATGGTGATTTTTACTGGAAATTAAAGTACCATACTTATAATCAAAACTGCTCTATAATGTTGATATGACAAACAGTCATTCCAACACATTGAAATACACCACCAGAAATCACCTCCTTCACTGACAAAGCTTTAAATGATGGTGGTACTGCGGAGGCAAAGTGAGATGAAACATAAGACATAAAGGCTTGATTTGTCAATCAACTAATAGTCAATACAAGAATTGATCACAGAGTTTATCCTTATTTGAAGCCTCAATGTTCATACCTGTTGTCATCAAGTAAACTATATATACACCTTTGCAATGAACTGAAGCAACACAACTACTATAAACCTGTTGTATTGTTTTACGCAGAGAATACTGATTCGTTCAGTGTCGCAACTTAGAGAGAGATGGAAATACACTGAAAATATAAAATTCAGATCATAGTAATTGTGAAGCCTAAACCAATCCCAGAGTATAATGAGAGGGGAATTGGCTGGGATGCCCTGTATGCAGCATGCTTTGAGAAATAGGAAAGCAAAAAATGCATTCAGCAAAAATGCCCTGATTTGCATTTAATCACTTAATCTACTTATTGATATAAAGGATTTTCATATCCACAGGAACAGACAGAACGTGACTCAAGAATAGGCAGAATCACATACAAACACTTCTTTTTTTCAGCAGGAACAGGAAAAAATAAATGCTGTAATATGGTAGTACTGTGATGGGTGGAGCCAATTAAAAGTTGAAACTGCACCTAAGGTGTTGTCCTTACTCCAACTATGTAAACACATTTGTACCATGTATAAGTGAAATCCAACTAGGCCTGGGAAGAGAGAAGGCCATTTGCCTGGAAAAAAAAGGGCTGATTTGTTTTTTTTTCAGCCTTCCAGCCCAACTGGACTTTTAGATAAAAGTTCTTTGTACTGTTTCTGAAGCAATTTCAAAGGGAATTCCATTGATATTTCAAAATTCCTGAGGAATTCAATTGTTGAAATATAAACAAAGTCATTTGGAGAAGTTTGATGTGAAATTGTTAATTGTAGGGAACCTCTATAATTAGGGAGGAAAATTCCTTTAAAATGATGGTACCCAGTGTCTATCTCGCCTAGAATTTGATTTATATAAGGTTCTGCCATAAATGGATTTAAAAAATATGTTTATGCTAAAACTACTAAAACAGTACCAACATTTCCTTCCAATGTTTTTTTTAAATAAAACTGTTTTTTGCCAGTGTACGCTATTGAAACAGAAACTGTCAGTAATATTTTATGAACATTGACATTCTTTTTTCTTTTTCAATTTTAATGGAAAATTGTTTAGCAATACAGTGAAAATGTTTTTTTTTTCTACAGGAAAATTAACATAATGCATAAAGTCAATGGAAATACTGTTAATTTCTCAGGTGTCAGTTGATTTATAAGCAAATAACAATTTGGTGTAAAAATGTCACGTGGTACATTTTAAAGGCATTACATACTTTGGACATTGGGTTCCTAATTCTAACTATATATATATATATATATATATATATATATATATATATACACACTAAGGTATAATTCCCTATTATGTATTATGTGTATAACACTTCATTTGCAGATCAACATCACTATACTATACATTGTTATCCTCTGAGGTTCATTCCCAGCCTGCAAAACGTCCTTCTAGTATTTCCCTCAGTGAGAAATTGGGCATCACTATGTGCACATAATGAGCAGAAGCATCAAATATGGGTCCTGCCCCCACCAACATACAGGTGACAACTCATTAATATGAAAAATCGGTGGTTAACAGATGCATGTGACAGCCAGAGTACTGTCTTCAGGTATGCCCGCATTTCTCTCACACAGCCAGTCATCTAGCACCAGCTCTGAAGAGGCTGTTTTGAGGAAGGGGTAAATCATGGATGCATCTCTCTCTCTCTCTCTCTCTCTCTCTCTCTCTCTCTCATTAAAAAGTGAGAATGTCGTTCACGGCTATGCATGATTACCCCTCCACGCTCCTGAACATCAGACCAGAACAGCGCCTCTCCAGAAGCAGCCTGCTGTTCGAGGACGCCATGGGACACTGCGCTGGTGGGGTGTGTGCAAATGCATGTAGAAGCAGCCCGCTGCCATTTCTCCTGCGGATTAGCAGTAATGCTCTCTCTTCGCATGCACCCGCCTCACTCTTTATGACACAATCATCCCCATCAACCGAGAGAAACGCTAAGGCTAGGGAGGCTGATTATGACCTAATTGCTGCGATTTAGGGTGGCCACTTGACATTTATCCAGGTGGGAAGGAGTGGGAACAAAAGAAAAGTGTATTTGCATTCTCCTAAAAGTTGAACTATCATGGGCTCAGCTCCAATTTCTCTATAAATGAAAGGCTTTCCAGAATTAATTTTAGATTTCTGAGTCCAATTTTATCTTGTGCTTAATAGCACTGATTCACCAGATTGTATTTAGACCACAGATTTTATTGTTGATGAACGAACTGGGGGTTCTTCATGCCAAAGCTGATAAGAGGGCATCATTGTTGCGTCCTCTGAGCGGAAGGTTCATGAAAAGATTCAGCCAGCACTTGAGGTGTAGGTTGCCTCTCTAACAAGTGCAAAGCACCCTTAAGAGGAAATCCATTTCCTTCCCTTGGTAGAGGAACATCCTGTGCAAGTTAAGGCAACCTAATTAACTCACAGATGTGATTTAGCTCTTTTAAGCGAGCCTTAGAGTCCTCTCTTCTCTTTGACGTTACGTTTAAGTACCCTAAAAGTCCTCTACAGGCTTTACACACTGTTCCCCAGCTGTGTTCGTGAGTTTAGGCCAAGCAGATGTGGGCGCTTCAGCTTAATGAACACATCCATTCCCTCCCCCCAGCAACCCACATACAGGCTCATTTGACCTTCCACAGGCCCAGTGTCTTTATGTAATGGAGCAGTTGCTGCGCTTCTCAAGAAGTATGAGAGAAAATGCTTTATTGATTTCCATAGTTCCTATGTTGCTCACAGTGGGTTAGTGAGAGGCAGGCTTTAGGCCTGTGTCTCTCTTGGCATGCATTACCTGCATACCTTGGTATAATTAAAAATGGATTAATCCAAGCCTTGCCTAGTCTTTTATAAATCCAAGTACTTTTATTCACAGAACCTTTGGCAGGAATGGAGAACAGGATGATATCAAAATGAACTGTATTGAAGCCTGAATTCTGTTTGTGCAGCTGTGGCTTGCTCAGCAGCCATAACAGCATCTCAAAACTACAACAGCATGTTGTAGCTACAAATCTTAAGTACTTGTATCTACAAATACAGCAAAATGACTAATTGCTTTAATGTAATTTTCAAATCTCAAGAGCTATATTTTTAATTATAACCTACATTATTCAAATTGCTTCTTTACTTTCAAATCTACTTTTGGAGATTTGAGGCCAACATTCCAAACAAACAATCACCTAAATCTTTTTTGTAAATCACAAAACTCTTCCCAAAACCTGCTTAAACTGCATCCAGGTCTTCATTATGGTAACTATACATGTTATATATGTTTAACATGAGAAACAACAGAAATCTTGAATGTAGTCTAACTGGTTTCAGAGAAGTTTTGGGCATGTTTGGAAAAAAAAACATTGAAGTTACAATGAGTCCAATGACTTTAGTTGTGCCCCTGTAGCCCGAGGGCTCAACTATAGCAGCAAGATTTGAACACCAAGCATATTTTGGCTGATTATGTAGAGTAGGTCAAAAATTAAGTAAATCTGATTTTTGGCCTTACTCATGCAGCTCTTTTACTGCCCTGTTGCAGTTCTACAGCTGAAATCAGATTGCAAAATAAAAATAAAATCCTGCTTTTTAGCAAAATAAAGCTCTGCTGATCATTCTAACGCAGCTTTAACAATAAATTGTCAAACACTGGAGTTAATATATAACATAACTCACCAACCTTTAATGCTGATTGGCATGCAGACTGCTGGTCACTACAGCAATGCAGACAACAAATCTGACCTAGATAGCAGCTAACAAAAAGGCAAA
Organism: Pygocentrus nattereri; assembly: GCF_015220715.1. NCBI lineage: Eukaryota > Metazoa > Chordata > Actinopteri > Characiformes > Serrasalmidae > Pygocentrus > Pygocentrus nattereri. Next base: position 10,255,563 of record NC_051235.1, read on the forward strand.
GAGAAAGATTTAGGACGAACATTGATCATTTGGAGACTTATTTGCATTTATATGCACTCCAGATGCTTTTCTGACACATTTAATCTGCTACGAGAAATGGTCAAACTCAAAAATTGCAAGGCTGAAGTTTGTTTCTTGTTAGAATTTTCCTGTTCCACCTTAAACGGTGCAGCAGTTACATTCTTGCACCTCAGGCACCATTTACTTAACAGAAAAATTCAAACAAGGAGCTGGCAAACGAGAAGCTGACTCATGCCTTATGAAAAAGTCAAATGTTGAGAGACATTTTACAAAAACTGTTCTATTTTTGTGGAAACGTTTCCTGCTGGAGATGCGTGAAAAGCAGCTACAGCTGAGCTAAAGCTTAAAGAAGAGCGCAGGAAGTTTGCTTTTTCATTTAGTTCCTTAGCCCACACTGAGACATATTTACAGCGAAGATGATAAAATGGACATAAAACATTGCGGCTCCCGATGTGGTTTGATTTTTGTTGTCAGGACAAAATGAATCTTCTAACATTTGGGCTGGCAAACCTTGGCCTAACTATTCCTTTAAGCTGGTTCTGAGAAAACAGCTCCATTTGTCTAAACCTGAATTGGCCGTGCTGATAATACTTTCTATTAATTCTTTGTTAGATCTATATACTCGTAGCATAAATGCATAAATAGCATAAATGTACTCAAAGAAAGAGGTGAGTCTGGATTAGAGAGCAGTGTTCTCCCAGCATGCAGCTGACACCTATAGAAAGAATACCAGTTCAGCTGATCTTCACAACCTTGCCTCGCACACCCAAACAAAGTGAAAGTATTTTTTTTCAGAGTTATAATTAAGCAGATGTGTAAACGGAGTGCGAGCAGTAATTAATCATGATTACTTTAATTACACATTGTTTTCTCACTAACGGGGAAAGCGCTGCAGCACACAGCGGCTGCAATATGCTGCACACTTTCTTATGGGCACGGCCACAGAGCCGCTCCCAATCCAATGGCCTGGGCAAGGGATATTAAAAATGTCAATCTTACTCCCGCAAATAACTTTTCCCCTTCATTTTCAGTTAGCCAACTTACAGAAATTATTCCACTTGCTCTTCTCGTTAAGGAAACAGTGAGTGGAAAAAAAAAAAAAAAAACTTTTCTTTGAAGTCAGTTGCAGTGGCCTTTTTTTCCCACTATTTCTGTATGCAGAAAAATTGATGTGATATAATCTTTAATTAAGAGATGGAGTGCATTTCCCTCCGTTCCACAATAAAATGGGCGAGTGAGTGTGAAAGCTTGTGCTGTGTGTTTTTGAAGGGCAACTACTCATGTTCATGGCTTTTAGCTGATATCAAACAGAGCTACTTGCTTGTTTTAATTGAATGCCTCACTGCGAATGCTGATCTTTCTGCACAGGAAAAAAGAGAAAAGCACAAAGAGGAAGCAGTGCATTAAAGGGGAATTTAAATATATAAAATGGGAATGGGAGGGCGGAATGTATCCACATATTCATATGAATAGTTCATATGAAATTCTAAATATGAAAAGTGCATTCTAAGCCAAGCACTGCTTACCTACTCGCTCTTTCACTAACTAACTCTCTCTCTCTTTCTCAGTGTCCCAGCAGTCTAATCAGGACTGAGCAGCGCACATCGACCATCTGTTCTTCTCGGAAAAGTATAATTTTTAACATTAAGTATCACGCTGCACTGTGCGTGCACACAAACACACACACACACATCCCCAGCACACACAGTTTCTCCCTCAAGAAAAATTCACTCATCACTTTTAGTACTGCCCTTGACACAATAACTGAGCTGTAATTGTAGTAGTGATATTAAAAAGTTGCATAGGCAGATTAAAAATACACAAGACACACACACATACACCCACAGCTATAGATGGTAATGGTTATGGAGCTTTCACGCTCTACTTCCCGCCCATGACTGCACCAGTTTGTATAAATTAGACAGCAAAGTGTTGCATCATTAACACAGCATTCTCCCAAAGATGACTGCTCAGTGAAATCAGTTACTGTATAGAAACCATAGCTGTGGCGATGTATGAGTCGGGGGGTCCAGTCATGTCACCAGTGACATTCAAATATTTGAATAGCAGTACTTGATCAAGGTATACATAGATTTTCTGTACAATTTAACAGTACGTTTCTGAAGGTTGCAAATTTTCAAAGCAGCAACAGCTGTCAGTCAGATGTGTTCTGGTGTGCTCAAAGTTAGTTGGTCAATCTTGTCTGCCATACACTGTAAAATATCTCATTGTATCAACTTAAAAAAATACTTTGTTTAGTCACAAATAAATTTACTGTTTTTATATAACCTAAATAAATACTCTAAATCAATGACTCAGTCAATGTAATTTTTTTTTAAAACTAGTTCAATTGCTTGTTACTACATGAAGTAATTTTTTCAGGTTCATCTGACGAGCCAATTTTACAGCGTAGCTAGCAAGCTATCATTTGGATTCGCCATGATTAACTGGATTCATGAAACCAAAGAGATTAGCCTATAGCAATTGCAGCCACCGTGTTCACACTCTGTCACTACTGGTCTGTCTTCACATTTATCTGACCGGTCAACACAGAAAAAATCATCTCATGAAACAGAAAAGCTTGAGCAGGCATTCGAACAACACTTATTAACTCTCAAGCACACTTCTTTTCATTGCTGCTTAAGGAAGAATGTGACTGAAAAGCACTTCTGCACTTATTGCTTAATGGGGAATTCTACAGATTTTCCAAGGTTTTGGCATAAATTAACAATTTACATGTAAACATGTCATTCAAAGTGACTTGATGTAAAAACCTGCATTTTAGAAAAACATACCAAGTCAGAATTGTACCCAGAGGTGGTCATAGGAACCAGACATCTGAAGTGTGTAATACCTTCAAAGCTTGCTCATAGAAGTTCATTAAATAAAATGTTTGCCTGTTGACTGAGACATTCTTTTACAATAGTTTTGAGATAAAACATGGAGTTTAAAAATACTTTTAAAAATCTCTTTATGGGTGAAAGGTAATGTGCTATAAAGCAAAATATTTATAATATTTTCAGAGGACATGCAGGTATGCTGGTCATTTTGGATAGTACATAAAGTGGCTATGTTCCGGCTTTTGGTTCCTATTGTGGCCATTCAAAATTATTCTAAATTGGCAAGTTTCCCTACAACATTTCACATTTAACTATTCTGAATTACTTGTATATATGTCAGAGATTAAATTATGAAGAAAGTAAAAAAAAAGGCATTGTCCGAATGCAAAAACAGTGAGCAAACATATCTGTCCCATTGAAAACAAACTGACAGTCCACTTGGTCTCTTATGCATCATCAATGACAATGCATCATAACATCTTTCTACTGAATAGACATCATTAGTGGCAAAATGCAGCATATGTAATGTCAATATCAATAATAACATTACAGAATGCACCAAGAACATTACCCTGTAGAACGGTGGCAGAGTGGGTTTGATGTTCTCGGGGAAGGACTTGTAGGTTAGCTGAGCCAATCAAATTCTTGGCTTCAAAAACATTTATTTAGTTCTGTATTCACAAAGGTATTTTGTGCCATTCTGAGAAGCTACCTGAGGCTATTTGCCAGAACAGCTAAGGTAAACAGTAAACAAGAAATAAATAAATGAACCAGATAATAAAGAATACTATCTGTTACTGTTCTAGCCACCCAGAGCACATATTTCAAATAATTTCAAATCAAATAACAAATATTTTATAATTCATTTTTAATTGGACTTTTCTTCTCTGTTTCCAAAAATATGTATTTTTTCTGTTTTTTTTCTTTGTTGACAGGAGGTGCTGCATACCCCACAGCAACTACTTCCCATTACAACAGAGACATGCTCACTGTGCCAATGAGATGTATACAGGACGATGTCTATCACACCTTTTCGGTGCATTCTGGGAAAGATCACATGAAAACATTACACACACGCACGCTTCACCTCCTGGTGGGCAGGCGAATCGAAGCCATCTACATCTCTTTGAAAGACTGGCAGCACTTCAAGTTTTTCTGTTTAATAATATTTAATAAAGTATATGTTTGTTTATTCCTCCTGACCCAAAGGGTTACGTTTTTCCCACTTATCTCACAATTTGAAATTATGTGGGTGAATATGTCAGGCTTTCAAGTGTTGCCTTAAACTTGCACATTGCACTTGGGACTGGTGAATTATTTAACAGAAAGCTGCTAACGGACACACCTCTGCCAAAAGAAATGGGATGGGCTTCAGTGTTCTTCCATAAACAACACCACAGCTGTCGTGAATAATGCAAAGCCTTCAAATTGAGGTTTCATAACATAAACAAGTTCGGCAGCCAAAAGGAGCCCAGGGAAATAGGAGTGCACATAGCCTGTGAACCATACTTTCACGGCCCTTGTGTAACCCTGACCACTTTTCTGTTTTTAGATTTGACTTCATCAGCAAAGGTACACTACACCACGGATTGGTGGGATTGGTATGTAATTCTACAAGTATCTTACAGTAAGAGTGTGCATGGGTATTTGGTTAACTGTGCCAGTATACAAAGTGCCAGTATACAAATACTAAAATTACTGTGTACAATTACTACTTACTACTTATAGAATGTCATGGTGGCAAGATGTAGAAAAAATGTAGACCAACAACTCAAAAACTCTTTTGCTTGTAAACATGTTATACTTTTCTACTTTGAAATGTCTTGAAATTGACTTTTTTCATATAATGCATTGCTATGGCTGTGACTGAGAAGGCAGAGATGTCACTATTTTGTCTCTCTCTAAATAGGATAGGTTGATGTTAGGTTCATAAACATATATAATATTTTTCTCTGGCAAATATTTCGGCACATTATCCACTGAAGAGGAAAAAAACACCTGTAGAAGGTCTCCATGAGAATCTAGTACTGTACTAGTTAGCTGTAGTTGTAGCATGTTAGCTCATTTGAGGCAGACTTTATGTTACTCATCAACACAAACAATTTTGGTGCTGTCACCTAAAATAATAAGTTCAATAAAAAGATAACTGTTTTTAGCCAAAATGTATATTCATTTATTAATTGATTGATTTAATTATTTATTTGTTAGTTTTCCCCTTCTCATTAGTTGGAATGATGGTTTTCGAGAAGCCTCAACTGATTCATGGTTTGTATGTATAAACTCTCAAACTAGTGTGTATAAAAATTTATTGTACGCCCTGTGTTTAGTTGCAAGTGGCAGTAATATGTTCTATAGCGCTGCATTAATACTGCATATATATACACACGTGTTCACTGAAGCAGCAATGCTACAAAGGGTATGGACAGATCTAGGTCTGTGAGACTGTCTGCACACAGCACACCCACTGTATATAAATTTATATATGTACATATATATATATATATATATATATATATATATATATATATATATATATATATATATATATATATATATAGTTTTTTTGTTTCTTTGTTTTTTTTGCCATTATTTTGTTATACAGTTGTTCAGCTGCATAACTGTACAGGGCCTTTATCATATTTTGTGCTTCATAATAAGAGACCGATCTGGATTGCAGGAAGACCAGGCTAAAACCCACATATTTTACTTTACTGTTACCACTTTACACTGGTACCAGTCTGGGTGGTCTGGATAACATGACATCTATTATTACCATAAAAAAGGTTGACTCATCAGTACATAATGCATGTTTACACTGTGCATCAGTCCATTTGAGATGAGCTCAAGCCCAGTCAGCTGTGATTCTGGACATTATTGACATATGGCTTCTGCTGTCCACAATATACAGTCTCAACCTGCATTTGTGGATGCATTGTCAAACTGTGTTTATTGACAGTGGTTTTGAGCTCATGTGGTGATATCCAGCACAGAAGCATGCCAGCTTTTAATGCACTGCTCTCTGAGAGATGGAAGGTCAAGGGTATTCAATTTATTTAGAGATTTCTCTAAATTCCCTGAGCCTTTTGATGTTATTATGCTGCATAGAGGATAAAATACCTAAACACCAGTCTTTAACTATTTCATTATTTGCAGTCATTTTCGGCACCTCAACCTGTCTCTGCTTATAAAGGACTAGGCCTTTCATGGGTGCTCCTTCTAAAAGCGTGATTGCATTCACTGTTTAAGATATGGTTCCTCAAATCTTCTCCTGGAGAGTGAGCATAGTTTGGTTGAGCAGTTTGCTTGCTCAAATACACTTGCTTGTGCAAGGTTTACTGCGTGTGTTTAAGAAGGACCAGATTTCGAGATCCTGATCCAAGATGTTTTTTGTTTTGAAGTCAACTGTCAGGGTAATATAACAAAGTGGAAGCATTTGTGAATGACAGAAAAATGACATAGCGGGGTCAGTGGCTGCTGAGGCGTATATTGCGCAGAGATCACCAACTTTTTGCAGAGTCAATCGCTACAGACCTCCAAACTTCATGTGGCCTTCAGATTAGCTGAACAGCATAGAACGCTTCATGGAATGGGTTTCTGTGGCCAAGCAGCTGCATCCACGCCTCACATCACCACACGTAATGCAAAGCATGGAATGCAGTGGTCTAAAGTGCCGCCACTGGACTCTAGAACAGTGGAGACGTGTTCTCTGGAGTAACGAGCCCCGCTTCTCCATCTGGCAATCCAATGGAGGAATCTGGGTTCGGCAGTTGCCTGAGAATGGTACTTGTCTGACTGCATTGTGCCAAGTGTGAAGTTTGGTGGAGGGGGGATTATGGTGTGCCATTGTTTTTATGGAGTTGGGCTCGGCCCCTTAGTTCCAGGGAAAGGAACTCTTAATGCTTCAGCAGACCAAGATATTTTGGACAAATTCATGATCCTTGGGATGGGGGATGGCCTCTTACTGTTCCAACATGATTGTGCTCCAGTGCACAAAGTAAGGTCCATGGATGAGTGAGTTTAGTGTGAAAGAACTTGACTGGCCTGCACAGAGTCCTGACCTCAACTCAAAAGAACACCTTTGGGGTGAATTAGAGTGGAGACTGTGAGCCAGGCTTTCTCGTCCAACACCAGTGTCCGACCTCACAAATGCACTTCTGGAAGAATGGTCAAAAATTCCCATAAACACACTCCTAAACCTTTTGGAAAACCTTCCCAGATGAGTTGAAGCTGTTATAGCTGCAAAGGGTGAGCCAACATCATATTAAACCCTATGGATTAAGAATAGGATGTTACTTAAGTTCATCTGCATGTGGAGGCAGACGAGTGAATACTTTTGGAAATGTAGTGTATATATCTTTTAAATCACTATTGGTGACAAACTTTTCAAATTGGTCAGGAACAAAACAGGATTGTTATTTTCAGCCTATAACCACATACACACGCACACACACACACACACACACACACAGAGGTGCATGTGCGCACACATAAATATACACAGACAAGGTCTGGGTCTGACAGTGTGTTATGTTCAGTCTGTCAGTGCACGCAGTGTGGCCCTGTATGGCCTGCGGTGTCTTTTGCTGTGGGCAGGGCCACTGCCCGCTGTGCCAGTGTGCTAATCCCCAGAGACAGTCACTGCCAGGCCGCCCAGCTGTTCAAACAGGTCAGTGTGTGATGGCAGTGCCTGCCGGGCACAGAGCTGCGGTCCGGAGTGCCAGCACAGACCACAAGGGCATACAGCCCAAATGGGCATGGGGCGAGCTACAATCAGTCACAGCAGGGTGAGATATTTGGAACACCTCATGATGGGGGGAAAAGGGGAATGGGATAGTGTAAGATGGAAGGAGGGGATGAAGAGAGTGGTGGAGAGACAGAGCAGGTGAGAGAAGGAGAGAGAGAGAGAGAGAGAGAGAGAGAGAGAGAGAGAGAGAGAGAGAGATATAAAGAAGAAGAAAAATGCTGAGATTAATTACATTAACTACACAGTAAAGAACAATGCATTGATGCAGCAGTCTAAAGGAACAACTCAACTGCATTGATTTTAAAATGATATAAATCAAATCAAATCAAATCAAATTTATTTATATAGCGCTTTTTACAACTGATGTTGTCACAAAGCAGCTTTACAAAAATGGGAATCACAGCACAGAGAATCAGACAAAACACTGAACATAATATACAGAATATACAGAACCCCCGTGAGCGCTGAGGCAAGGAAAAACTCCCTCAGAGCTGGAGGAGGAAGAAACCTCGGGAGGACCAAGACTCACATCTAAAGGGGGGACCATCCTACCACTGGTCAGACAACTTATAAGTTAAACATTGAAAAGTCAATTTTACATATAATCAATCTATAACCAGTTATAATAATTTTCAATTAAGTATGCATTCATTTGCATTTTCATTTGCAATTCTCTTTTGCTAGTTTCAAATATGAATATCCATATGTACTGTTTTAAACATGAATTCTACCAATTTTTAAATTCTGTGATATTACATCTAACCCTTACAGACGCAATTTAATATAATAGTATAAACATAATATAAGTATAATAGGAAATTAGTAGTAAACCAGTCTTATCTTAAAACTATGAGTCAAGCTATTTAGGGCCATTTCTATGGCAAGCTGTTTTAGATTTTAATCCATTTTTTCCTGATATCAGGAATTCAATTTTAACGTGAAAGTTTAATTCGTACTAGTAGAATACACTTTTGGCTTTATGTCATGATCATGGTGCATTTTGGCTTTTCATGATGCACTCAAATGCTTCCTAAATAATCACAATTGTATGTAATCAAGATAATTACACATATTAAGTACACAGTAAGCACTTTTGCCTGATTTGTACTTTTACTAAAGGTCATGCTGACATAGGCTATCATGACATATTTTCTCTATGAACACATCATTAAGGACTGTGATATAGATATTAGTTGAAATATCATCAGAAACCCAACAAATGCTTCCTAGCACTAGGCTGAACTCTGCCATCCCACATGTACAGTGAATTCCTTAACCATTTAACTAAACAGTCCGCTACAAACATACACATGCACAGCTCAAAAACTATTATATCCTGAACTAGCATCTTTGCAAAAATGGTTTAAACATGATGTCTATTCTCAGTCTTGTCTCAATGCTGTCTGTAAAACACACATGTGGTATGGTAAAATGTATGAAGCAGTAATGCTACTGTCACAACAAATAATCACCATAAACATGGTGCTTTTGTTGGCTTGCACTGAAAATGGAAATATAAACATATTAATATATGTAGCCTGACTGCAAGCATTTTTACACTGAAGCTCCCCATGAAATGCTCATGTTTCGCAGGCTTTTGAAGCTTTATAACAGCAGTGCTTTGCATAAGTCACACTGTGTATTTTTGCTATTTTAAAAATGTGGTTCCCAAATATTCAGTCAGACGCATGGTGCTGTAATAATAGTATATTGCTTCTCATATCACCATCATGATATGCAATAGCTTTATTACACATTACATTTAGATTAAATGTAGCCTGCTCACGCGAAGAAGCACACAAACACACACTCACACCCAAACCTCACATCCCCCCAATAAACTGAACACTCTGTTCTGTAATCCCTCTACTAGAGAACCTAAGGGTAAACAGCATACCCTGCTGTAAGCCCTCTATGTCTGACAGCTTCACCTCAATCTGTAAACATCTCCACTGGAAATGAGCATCTGTACAGGCGCCAGCGCAGAATAAATCACACTATCCAAAGAGCTACCTGTGGCACACTGCTCCAACAACCCTGTGCTAGAGGTCAAGTCCTTACATTTTAGCAAAGTGAGTTTCAAGCTTGCAGTTTGTTTCTTAGGTAGCAGTTGTTTTTGCCAATTCTGCGCCTCTTAAGAACTGAAGGAAATTCTGATGATGTTGCAGCCACGTTTTACAGGTGAGCAAAGCGAAAAGAAAGGGAAGTAAATCCTATAGCATGTCCTTATCATTATATGTCCTACATTATCATTACAATTTGAACCACCCTGTGACAGTCTCTTTTAGTGTATCCATTTACCAGCAACTGTTTGAAATCACTAAGCTCTGTACTGCAGCTTTCTCTCATCTCTGGGGACATGCACAGGGAAATCCCATCATCTAAAGTCTTAAAGAGTGAAGCTGACCAGCGGCACTTTCAGACTCTCATCTGAACATCAGATTAATGAGGTCTTATTTGCAGGGGGATTGTACCATTAAGTGTTAAAGTGGGAATAATCCAGCCTGACAGGGAAACCCCAAAAGAACCCCCTCTCCACAGTAACAAATGGACTCTTCCATAACCACCACTGGTTACACACAGGACACATAGGGCAGCCCCTATAAAATCAGGAGCGTAGAGGTGATAAAATAACCCATGTTTATGAGTGACTGGAAGTCAAGCAATATGTTCTCTTTTTAGCAGAGAGGTGGGGAAACTAAAGAGAAATTACAGCTTTACAAATTAGTTAGCACTTGTCGCATGGCAGAGGTGATGACAAAGTGCAAATTACAGCATGCCAGAGTCATGGAAAAGACATGGAAATCACTATGTGTAAAGTAACCTAGTGCTCCTATTAGTAAGAAAGAGTGTGGTTCTCAACAGTGCTCAACAGTAATGTAGACAGTTATGAGACACTGGCACAGTTACTTTCACAAGACATGTGTGTGTGTGTGTGTGTGTGTGTGTGTGTGTGTGTGTGTGCGCGTGTGGTTAAGTGAGTGTCTCACTTGTGCTGTGAACTCAATAAGTTTCTCTAGAATGATTTTGTTTACATCTTAATCATTGAATAATTTGGCCATTTTGAATAATAGCTTGAATTCCCCTTTAAGCAAATGTTGTCCAGCTAATCTCATTGGAATTTGTTGCCCATATCACATAGCTTTAATCTTAATCTTATTCCCCTCTCTAAACACACACTTTCCACTGCTAGAGAGATTGGGATTAGTTTATCTGGGTAAATATATTTTTTTTGTTTGTCAAATTTTACAATATTTGTAAACATAAAAAGTTGTTTTTTTTTACAGTATCGTTCAACCTTCTTTCCCAGTGTCTTTTTTTTCCCAGTGGCTTTCATGATCAGATTTGATATTCAGGCTGGGACTTCCATCCATCCATCCATCCATCCATACATACATATATACTAAAGGCTGATCACTATAGGACAGTTACAGTTAACACTGATCTCAACACAGTACTATGAGTCACCAGTGCTTTGTGTATGTGGCCACAGGTTGATTTAAACTCTCTCTATGGATGGAGAGGTCATAGAAGGTGATATTTGGGGAATTCTCTACTCACTGGCTACATCACATGCACACTTTCACAGCCCCAATACGCGCCAGGCAGCATGAGTAACTAAAGTAGCTTCCATTTCTCATCTCTGACAGGGGCACAACATGAGGCCATTATATAGTGTGCTGAGAGAACCCAGGGACAGAAGGATTATGAAAAGAGAGGATGAATTGCATAGGGACAGAATATGGTGGTTCCAAACCCCCATGTAACTCAAAGGTCCATAACAATATATACAATATATGACCCCACCTCCCACCTCCTCATTAGAAGCAGCCGACTTTCTCACATGCTACAGAAAATGGCAGGTAATGATATTTTGACACACATTTTCCATCATAAAGCCTGAACAGATGGCATTTTCTAACTATTTTCACTGTTTTATGATCACTCTTGTGAATAAATTATTTGATTGAATTTTTAATTCACAATCACAAAGCAGTTTTACAAAATGATAAACTGTGAGATACTGTACAAAGTCTGCTTAGACATTAATAAAGATATTCAAATACTAAATACCTTATCTAAACGCAAAACAAATGTATATCGCAAAAATGCCAAACACTATTACTATCATATCCAAATATCTATCAATTCTCATTTGTAGATCTGTACTTTGCTACTATTTGTAGTTTGTTGGCTGGATGTCTGGGCCCTGGAGTCTTTAAAAGGGAAAATCAGAAGGCTGAGAGCAAACTCCTCACAAAGTGGGCTACTGTGCTCTTGGAGAATAGGCAATAAGAGAGCATGAAGAGCTTTTGATAAGTAGAATCCATCCTACCAGTGATAACTTCATGTGCATGTCTGTGGACACTTTCAAGCTGGTTCGGCATTTTGTGCCAGCCTGTGCCAAATTTCCATGTCATGCAGGGCAAGCATAATCTAACAACGAATGTAACTTGTGTATATTGATGTCAAGTCTGAGGGTGCCAACCCAGCACTTTTCAACCTCCTCAGGAACTAATGTGGTCTTTGCTTTCTGTCAATAGCATACCATTTACAGCATCCCACTGTAAATAAGACCGTATCGAGATCCCATACTACAAGATTCTTACAGCCAGTTCACATATCATTATGTAGCTGGTAACCTGCATGTGTAAGGACTCTAGGTACAGTCCTTATCTTTACAGTAAAACTAAATGGTGTTCTTGGAAACCACTTGTATCGCACCCTGTGGTGGACAAAATGTTCCAGTAGTTCACAAAAAGTCCATGTATATTTTATCCTGCATACATTTTTTTCTCTAAATATCACTGGATACTCTAAATAACGAGATCAAGTAGACAAAATATGAATATTGCAACTTCCAAGTTAATACTGCTACACACTGAACTGATGTCGTAAGACTGGCAACTTTACTAAAACATCCCACAGGAACCAGCGAGCGTTGCCAAATTTGGTAGTTAAGGTTCTTTGGCAGTAGTAGCCTACACAATCAGAAAAAAGCTTCTGTGGGTGTATGTTTTTTGTTCATCATGATATAAACAATGTCAATGTATCCTCAAAGGTACAATAATGACTTTTTGAGGGGAGAGGTACATATTTGTATTTGTACAACTTGCTTATAGTGGAAGTATAAATCCTATACAGCGCATATTTTAATGCACAATTCCTGTTTATTTGTTAAATTTAACATAATGAGGAATAAAAAATATGGTACATTGTATTTTTCCAATATATTACACTCAGCGAATAAAAAATACAGACCAAAATATATATATATATATATATATATATATATATATATATATATATATATTTAACTTTGTTCCCTGTAGACAACATTCGACAATCAACAAAAATGTGATTTGACTGGGGTTTTATTTTGCATATGACTGTGTGGAGGATTATTCATATTTGGACTACTTAATGACCATGGAAATTTGGTAATCCAGGGACATTCAGAGGAAAAATGTATGAGGACCAAAAAAAAAAAAAATCTTAGACTTTGAGTTCTTTAAAAGGTCATCAGAAGTCCACAGAACTTGAGAGTCAGATAGCACTTAAAGTTATCTGTCTCTCTTTTCCTCTCCCCATGTCTCTGAAAATAAAAGCAAAACTACCAAACCTACATGTGCAGAGTTCATGTGTACTGGAAGTCATACAGGTAACAAAGAGAAATATGGAGTTATTTTCTATTATTGAAAGGAAATGGGCTAAGCTCAAATGGAGGAACATAGCTATGCTGTTATTGTGCTGTTTTATTAGCTTCCTGCTGGCTTGCAGGAAAGCCAGAGCCTCAAGATTTCCGCCTAAAGCCCACAAGACAAAATCGTACACATGTAAGCCAAATAAAGAATTGATTTACTCCCCTCAGTAAACCCCCGATCCCCTGAAGGGGGCTCCAGAAAGCTGATAAGTTGAGAAAGGAAAAAATGTGGTTTGCTGGTTTGCTTTATTGGGGTTTTGTAAGGCTGTCCTGCTTGGCACTGAAATGGTGACCCTTGAAGACTACAAATCAACCCACAATTATAGCCGCACACAGCCCACAGAGCTGGATACCTGCAGCCCCTACTGACAGCTACTGAGCTATAGAGGGAGAAACTATTTTTCCGCTTGGAAAAAAGGGCTGACAGACTGAAAATGGAAGGCTGGGGAAAAAGTAAATAAATACATTTTTCTCGATCCCTTGCATTCCAGTTACAAGTTGCTGTATTTCATTAATAAAGCAGGGCCTAAGTAGGCGAAAACATGCCTTGTCACAGTTTTGTCCCCCCTTTAATTTAGGTGAATGACTTTTAGAGCCACTAAAATAACTCGTCATAAAAATGTAGCCTAGAAGCCACACAGTCAATTTCAATCACATCAGCTGTGGCTGAACAAGGACAATAGAGTAATATTTCTTATTAGGAAGGGTGGTGTGTTTGTTTGTCTGTGTGTGACTATGCATATGTGTCAGTAACCTTGATATCATGCATACATAAACTAGGCATCAGTAATGGCTGCTGCATTTTCATTACTTACAAGTTCACAATCTGAGTAATTACATTTTCTCCTACATAGACAGCCACAACAATTTAGAGCCTTATGTAAAGGTCTGGGCATCCCTGGTCAAGATTGCATGTGTCTAAGTGAAGATAGGTTAACACACTTATAGGTTAACTACAGGAAACACACTTACACTTTTGCAAATCTGAATATATATATATATATATATATATATATATATATATATATATATATATATATATATATTAGATAGTCAAAAAGATGTAATTGGAGCAGAGGTGCCAAAACATTTGCACAAGACTGTGTATACATGTGTATATTTTTTTGTCATTTTTGTAGTTTTTTTTTATTTGTTTGTTTGTTCTGAGGCTCCTTGCCCTAGCTGATTTGATTGATATCTAATTCCTTATTCAATCTACATATATAAAATCAAGATTTTTTAATTACAGTTGCCTCTTACTCATGCAATTTGTTATTTTTAGACTCCAATGCTTTGTGGAGCACATTGAAAAGCTCTCATGTTCCCAAAAGAAGTCATCATGACAAACACAGTTGTCTAAAGTCAAATTATGACACAAACATGAACCAGACAGATATTATTCAGACAGCTGCACATTTGTCCTTGTGAGGACACTCGATGTGGACAGAATCAAACGAATCAGAAGAAGATGAAAGTGCTGTGCAGATACATGTCTCAAACGGCAGCAACGCCCTCCGGGGTGCTCTTGAGCACACCACTCTATAATCAAATTCAGGAGGATCCTCTTCTCTCCCCAAACAACAGAGTAACATATGCTACCCCACTCTCTCCTCACTTTACCTGAAACAGAAATAAACAAGTTTTTTTTCCCCCCTCTTTTTCTTCTTTTGCTCACTGCCTTGCATGACTTTGGAGTAACTTTCAGGCTTCTACGTCTCTGCTCTGCTTTGTAGTATTTCTGATGCTCTATTTGAATGCATTAGAGTAAGTAATATAATTAACAACAGCATATGCTACATCAGCAGCTCTGTCGAGCAGAAATGACACTGAGCCAGTGTAGAACAACAAATCCAATCCACCTATGTAACATACAGTCAGTTCCATAATTATTAGCACTCTTGGGAGAGAAAAAAAGGTTGTGAAAAACATCTTTGTGGTTAGTTACACTCATAATAATATGAATATGAAATATGAAAGTGAGTTTAGTCTAAGAAATATACCACAAGAAAAACAATGTCTTACAATAATAGGCACCCCTGCATTTACTGCTTTGTGTACATTTCTGCCTTTTTAAAAGTTCTCCTCACTAAGCATGGTGGTTAAATACACGTGTCCTTTTCCAGGTAGGTTTGCTACAGCTCTGGTTGGTTGAAATGCCTATATTATTATCCTAACAGTGCATAAGGGTATTCAGGCTTGTTGCAATTTTTAACAGACATTGCCTGAATTATGAAGGTTAACAAAGTTTTTTTTTTTCTCATTTCATTTGTCTATTCTCTAATCATCCCAATGTTGATGAATAACTAAGAAAATCTGGCTTCTGTTCACCTCATATTTACAATTTGTTGAAATATGAAGTCATAGATGTCTGCACAAGAGTTCCTGAACACTCTCATACACTTAAAAAAGTGAAATCTAAATGGGAACATGTGTGCTTCAGTTACATTTCAATAATTCAATAAAATAATATGTTTTCCACATATTTTCAGTGTTTGGTGTAACTGAATTACATTTTCATCATCACGTTTTCTTTTTTCAGGCCATCTTTATCGAGGTTGTCAATAATTATAGAGCAAACTTTAAGGACCAGCTCACGTAAAGTGCCTAAAATCTACTTTTAAAGCTTAGCTGTTCTGATAGAAACAAGGCTGTCAGTGATTCTTTTGCCTAACATAATGAAGAGAAACCAATCTATCACTATTCCTTGTTCTTATCAACTTTTGGGGGGGGGGGGGGGGGGTGTTTAGTGAACAAGTGTGACTTCCCTGCCATTGGTGCCTGTTTAGCACCGCTGTGCGCACTGTGACTGCTCGCACACTAATTGAGTGTTAATTTGGTAAAAATAGGAATTAATTATATGACACGTCATTCTCATTAGAGAGCCCCAGATGAGGAAGCTCACAAGTACACACAACTCATTAGCACTTAGCTTCCACTGGGCATTGCATAGTTCTGTGATTGAGACGTGTGTGTGTGTGTGTGTGTGTGTGTGTGTGCGCGTGTGTGGTTATGTGAGTGAATGATAAGGAAGTTAATAAGACAGAGACCCAAAACTGAATGTATATAGGCTGCATGTGCAGATGTGCTTGTGTGCTGCTTGCACAACTTGGCTCTAAACTGGACCATACTGGACAGGGGGCTCCTGGCCCTTTGACATCATCTGTGTGTGACATCAGTCTGATGCACTAAGCAAATGTGAAAGCTACAGATCCCTTAGGACAACTGTTGCCATGACAGCATCATCACTTCGGTTTCTCAGCTCTTAAAGGGACAATGCTTCATTAAAACAATCACTAAAAAGGCCAGCATGTTACACTGCTTATATAGACATATCATCATAGTTGGGAAAGAGACAGGTTTTTAGCACTACTTGCATGCAAATGGTGTACTTATATCAGAACAAGATGTGTGTTGAAGGGTTGTACAAATCCAATCCCAAAAAGTCGGGATAGTAAATGAAATGAGAAGTGATTAGTAATTGATTATTCCATGTGACCTGTATAAACCTGAAAATGGTACTTGATATTTGATGTTTTACATTAGAAACTTAACTGTTTTTTGTAAACAGCACTACATTTGCAAAGTCATTTGTATTGCCTGTCTAGTAGATCAGTGTGTGCAGAACATTCATTTATCAATTGTTTCCCAGTTTCTTGTTTTGTTTTGTCATCATTTGGTAGCCAGTCAGGTGACAAAAAAATATCAAGATTCAAAATGTTACTGCTGATGTAGAGTTAGTGTGTGGCTGTAGGCTAGCAGGTTGAGTGTGACTTCTGAAAGACTTAAAAGCATTTTTTACTTCAGACTTTCAAAAAAAAGAAGATTTTCTTCAAAATGTGTGCCGAAAACCTACAAACACTTTCCAAGTGCAGTAATTACGAGGCTGGAGACACTTGAGAAATGTCAGCAGTGTGATTTGGCTCTCTACAGCTATAGCACTATAGCAATATGAAGCAGTAAGAGGACTGCCAGACAGAGCTGAAAACAAATGGTCACAGACCTGCATATTAGAAATATGTTCATAAAGTTCATAAATATTACAGTATTTATTTGGATTATTAATTGAAATTATTTTGTTCTATATCCTTTAATGTTTTTCTGGTTGTGTATTTTCTTGCCTTTGCATTTTTTAAGCATTTAATAGTTGCATTCAACAACTGGTATAATTGAAGTTTGTGCAGATTCAGATGATATAAAAACTTTGTCCAATATAATATATTTGCCAATGCAGCCTCAATATATGATGCTCTATTGTGTATACAGGTTATCCAAACTGCACATGCCAAATTGACTCAGACATGCAGAGATTTACCCATTAGCATGTTTTAAAAAAAAAGTGATTAGTTTTATTTACAAACAGTACTGTGCAAAAGCCCTAGGCACCTAGGCAAACTGCATAAAAACATTTATCCCATCAGTAATAAAACTTTATATAACACTAACATGTAACGATGTTTTTTTTGCTGTAAATGCAGTGAATAATATCAAGTGCAGGTGAGATCAGAAAACAGGTTTGGATGACAACCACAAATATGGCTGTGTGGATCCACAAGGAGATGTTTAGAAATGGGTACATTGTTACACACATAAAATGACTACTGACATTAAGGATATTTAAATTTCTTATAATATTGCTGCATTTTACTAGCTAAATAAAGTACTGTATGAGTCCTTATGGCAGTCGTGGGTTGGCGGTTAGGGAACCAGCCTTGCACTTAGAAAGGTGCCCTGAGCCGACAGTACGTGACTGAGATGCCCTTTAGCAAGGCACCTAACCCCCAACTGCTTCCCAGATGTTGTGGATAGGGCTGCCCACTGCCCAAGTATGCTCACTGCCCCCTGGTGTGTGCCTTCACTAGTGTATGTGTGATGAAATTTCTCCACTGTGGGACTAATAAGGGTCATTGAATCTAATCTTAATCTAACCTAATGTTCCTAGAAACAATTATAAATTTGTTTTAAATAAAGCGTAATGAATGCTAGGCAATCTGGTATGCCTGTTTCACTGTCAAGTTTCCCTTTAGAACATGTTAAAATAAGTCATGTTAGGGTTTTTTAGTCAACTTACTTGACTAATTTAATATTTAACATGGTGCTACACTGCACATCAGTATCACAGCCAGAATTCTTCCCTGACCCGCAAGATAGCAAACAACTTCCAGAAGGTTACTAAAAAAAGGTTATTAAACATCACTAAAAACTGGTGACACTTGCTGGACACTTGCCAGAAGTAAGATGTTTAGTTCAAATTTATAAACAGAGCTCAGGTTGCAAGAATCATAGAATGTAGCTTTTACATTTCTACAGGATGCTGAAGCGTATTCCTTTCGACAGTAGCCAAGTCAAATGTGCTTGTTTGCTGAATTGTGGGAATCTCATAACCATTTATGACATATTCTTTTTAAAGTCTAAGGCAAAAGATCATTACACAACATTGTCATTACACAGCAGGTAGTGGTTAGCAAGGCTAATGGAATATTATGTAAATGCTGCAATATGGGTCAGCCAACTACAAGTGCTCCCTGGACTTGTGTCAATGAAAGCACAGTTAGAAAGAAAAGAACATATCAAATGGTCTTTTATTTGTAATTAGGTAGCTGATTGCTTTAAGCCTTGTGATGCAGAGCTTGTCTCAGTGAGTGAAGGGATTAGAGAGAATGAGAGGAAATGTCTTCACTCTTATGATCTTCGACAGGCTCTGTCTGCAGCACTAGAAATTTTTTCCAGAGGGAGGGAGAAAGAAAGGAGAAATGAGAGAGAGAGAAGGAGTAAGAGAAAGAGAGAAGTATAGAGACATTAAAGGAGAGAGAAAGAGAGAGATGCATAGAGGGGAGAGAGAGAGAAAGCAAGACAGTGAGAAAGAAAAAAAAAAAATCATAAAACATACAGTTCAGCAGAATTGTGACAACAAAAATGCACAGGCATTCACCAAATCCACACATGCATGCACATTGGCATGCACTTGGGCACAGTCAACCACAGCCTCCTGTCAAAAGAGAGTTTTGTATGTAATCACTGAATAGCTCACAGCAGTACAGCCAGGTGTGTACTTCTGGAAAAGGAAAATAAAGGGCAAAACAATCTCTGTCCAGAGAATGACATGGGGAGAGAGGGGGAGGGGGAGGGAGGGGTGCGAGAGAGAAAGAGAGAGAAAACAAGCTCTGTGCAGTCAGACAGCAATGACAACAGTGTCCACGAGAGAGCCTCTCCAGACGGCCTCATTATATGACTGTAAAAGCCCTTATTCTGACATCATCCCCATACACCTCTGCCGCAGGTCACAGCTGAAAATACCTCAGCGTCAGCACTGCAGAGACCAGCTTTTGCAGCTGATTGGTGTCTAAATGTGTGTGTGTGTGTGTGTGTGTGTGTGTGTGTGTGTGTGTGTGTGTGTGTGTGTGTGTGTGTGTGTAAAGACTTTTTTTTTACTTTTTTAACTTTCACCTCACAAGTCATATGAATAGCAGTAATCAATAGTTAAGAAATCCTACATGATCAGTAGCACCATGTCAGAGATAATATACATTCCTTTGGTACTCTAACAGCCCCCAAAGGACTATATTGAGAATACAATTACTGTGTATCACAGTAACAAATATTTGGTCATTAAACCTATAAATAAATGACCTCCATCTCTTAATCACATGTCTGAAAGTAACATGTCTGAAGTGAAAGTAGAATTCCACCAATACCCTCAACAATATTCCACCAAATTTTTTGCATAATTTAATAATTGAGATGATGACAGGCATTCAGAGTGCTTTGATGTGAAATGGTGCACTGCTGGGAACCTTACAGAGATTTTTTTTTTTTGGTGATATTACGTTTTAATTTGCTATTGAAAACAACCAGTGAGCCTACTTGTCATGACTGGCCTCTCCCAGTCCTGTCCATGTGCGTTTGTTTTGGTTTTCTAGTCCTGCCCCCTCATTTTGTGACTCCACCCCTGATTGTCTCCACCTGTGTTTGCACCTGTCCCTTGTTACCCTTATGTATTTAAGCCCTGTGTTTTCCCTAGTCTGTGTTGTTTGTCTTATATGCTGTGTTGGTTGTTCTGGTTACTGTGTGTTGTTTGAACCTGCTTTTTGTTTGTCTGTCTGTCATGTCTGCCCCCCGATCAATCCGTGTTGGCTCTATGACACTGGATTTGCCAATAATAAATCTTGCTTATCTCTCCATATGTGTCCGCCTTCTTGTTCCACGTTACAGAAAGACCAGCCTCCACAGGATGCAGCGAGTAAGCGAGACTCCGGTATGTGGTTGTTCCATTGGGATGAAACTCCAGCTGTTTCTAAGCAGCCTGAGTTTGACATGTCCCAACGCCACCAAGCCAGAGACAAATCCCCTGGCGCTGAGGGAACACGAACGTCTCATCGGTCCCAGAGGATGACAAAGGAGCATCCCGTCTTTGAGTTGGACAACGAGTGCTCAGGTAAGCACCTTGGGTCTGCCCGTCTTGAGCAACGCTGCAGGGAGGAGCAACCTGCAGCGCAAGACGTGGCTAGATGGAAGGAGCAAGCGGAAAACCCTTACTGTGGTACTCGGCTCGTCCTCAAGCGCCACTGCGAGATAGCAATCCCTCAAGTGGGCTTTGAGAACGGCCGAGTGGCTTCTGTGTCTGTTCCTCCAGGTTGGAGCAGCGGTCCCCAGCCAGAGTTCCTGATCCCATGGCCACACCCTGCGACAAGCCAGATCCCGTGGCCGCACCCTGCGGCATTCCTGTTTCTGTGTCTACTTCTGGGTCTCCTGTTTTGGTTCGTTTGTTTTTGCCTTCGTCTGTTCCTGGTTTTGTCTTGTTCCCGTCTGTTGTCTGTACCCGTTCCTGTTCCTGTGTTCCTGTTCCTTTAGTTTCCGTGCCAGTTTGTCTGTCTGTTTCTGTACCTGTTTTGGTCTTGGTTCCTGTATCCCTCTCGTTTCCGTGGTCTGTGGTCCGTTCTTGTTTCCCTCATCCTGTTTCTCCAGTCGTCTCTCGTTTGGCATCTTGTGTTGTGGCTCCTTGTCCTCCCGCCGTGTTTCATCCTTGTTCTGTTCCTGTTTCGTCTGTTGCTGTGTCGGTCATCTGCTCCTGTTTCTGTGCCTTTGGCTTCTGCTAGTGTGCCCATTCCTGCGACTGCTTCTGTGCCCATGGTTCCTGTTGCACGTTCTCCTGCTCCTGTTCCAGTGTCTGTGCCTGTCTCAGGTCCTGTCCTTGTGTAGTTTGGTTCAGTCCTTGTGTTCGGTCCCTTGTGTCTGTTCTGTTCTGTTTGATTTGTTTGGCGCACCTGTTTTGGTTTTCTAGTCCTGCCCCCTCATTTCATGACTCCACCCCTGATTGTCTCCACTTGTGTTTGCACCTGTCCTTTGTTACCCTTATGTATTTAAGCCCGGTCTGTTTACTGGTCTTGGTTTGAATCTCTTTCTGTGTCTTATATGCTATGTTGGTGGTTCTGGTTACTGTGTGTTGTTTGAACCTCCTTATTGTTTATTGTTTGTCTGTCATGTCTGCCCCCGTTCAATCCCTGTTGGATCTATGACCCTGGACCGTTACGACTATGACCCTGGATTTGCCCATAATAAATCTCCGCATATGCGTCTGCCTCCTCGCTCCGCATTAAGCTACTCCTATCTTCCCATGTTCTACATCATTAACATAATATAAATAATGATAAAATAGTGGTAAACATTTAAAAAATGTTTTTCATTTGGGGACTATTTTAACATCTTGCATGTACCTATTTAGCATGAATGAGTTAAAATTTGACCAATGTATTGTAGGCAAAAATCTTATCTTAAAACAATCATTAAATGTCTGACTCCTATCACTACTGCTTTGAACAGTTCTGATGGCATTTTTCTAACTGAAATGTCTAACTTGATTAAAGAGATCAAAATACTATGAAAAACAGTGGACACATTTGAATGTTAAGCACAATGGTGGAGGAAAGGGTGTGGGGAGGGCACTTAGGCTCATCTATTACAGAAAAACACAAAGAAATTTGAATTATGATTATGAAATATGTTTGTTTATTGAGCAGTGCTTAATTACCTTAATGGACAAGCCAACCCTGATGAAAACTGTACTGAACCTTCTGTCTACTACCCTGAAAAAACATTGTGTCATTGTGTTGGGAATAATTTATAACACACAAGTCAAGTAGCTCTTAACCGACTGAGCTTGATTTGCTTTGTCTAAACAGTGCCAAACAAACAGCTAAAACTGAGCACAGATTATGACGTGTGCATCATAAGACTGAGTGTCTCTTATATCCCTTTTTTTTTTTTTTTACAGAAGGAGGCATTTAAAGAGTTTCTTTCACTAAACCTGTCAGCAATATGCAGTCAAGGACATAACCACACAACCAACTGTCACTTTATACAATGCTCATACACTCTCTGCATGACACCACGCAATGTAAAAACTAAGCAGAGTATGCCTCAGTTATAGGATGCAATTTTTTTCTATTCATTTTTTTTTTAAAAGGAGGAAAACAAAAAGCACAAGAAAAGGTGACCGTATCGTGAGGAAGGTTTCAGCAACAAGGCCAGCAGCCATGCAAAAGCTGAACCAGTCAGAAGTCCAGCCGACAGGTGCTCTCACACCTGAGCTAATTACGCATCACACCACACAATCAGTGCAGAGGAGCAAAAGAGGGAATGGAGGGAGGAGGGGAGTAAAGACCCAGGGGGAGGGGGGAGCACGATAGAGAGAGGAACATGTGAGATAAGAAAAGATGGTAAAATGGTATGATGAAAACAGAGAAGGCAATGTGGGTGAGATAGAGAGATCACAATGGGGGAAATACCAGGAGACAACAAGATTTGTGCAGGTTTCATTAAAGTGAGAGGAAATACGACTGCAAAAGAAATGACGTTTGGTCCCTTTGAAACCAAACAAAGAAAGATGAGAAAAATGCTTTCTCATACATTATAAAAAAAATACACAATATATGCAGTAGGCTATGTCCATTATGTACTTCTGTCAATACTTGATGCAATCATTTATATAAAGCTGTATATGCAGGCTCATCTTCTCTCTAGTGGACAAAGAACCAAACACCAAACGGCTAAGTGGTTAAAAGTACCTCTGAGCATCAGAGACATCAGATTCCATCCTCGCTTCATTACCACAGCAACGGATGTCTCTGTTCTATTTCAATTCTGGTTTCCCAGGAAACCATTTGACACCTGGGATATGCCAGAGTGAGGGCATGTGAGTGTGAGGCATCAGTGTGAGAATGAGACTCTTGGGACCTGACCCCTGCGTAGGGCAGGAGAGGACACCTGGAGAGAAGAGTAGTCAGTGGTCAGCCAAGACAGTGATCAGGACCCCCTGCTCTTACCTACAACACCTTTACTTGACTAACAACAAGAGGGACACAGGAAGAGACAAAGTTGCGTGGGGAGGCAATTACCAGGCCGTGTGCAGAACATGGCTATTCTTGGCTATGCTGAATGAATATGTTTGACTATTACTGCTATGGGAAGTAATTGCTGGATGTATAGAATATTGTGATACTAAAGAATAAAGAATATCACTTCTTTATTTACCTTGGTTAACACTACAAAGCCAAAACCTTAGATATGACAATAGTTCTGTCAGGGGACATGTGTATAAGAAAGAGGAAAACCAAAGGAAAGTGGAAAAAAAAAAAAAATCAAATAGGACTCCTAACAACCATGCAAGACCACTAAAACTGCCACCTTCAGATAAACATTACTTAAAGCTTTAATCTTTAAAAGATAGGAGATCAAGCTCCACTCTTGCTTCTGATCTGAAAAGATCCACAGGTGTATCTGTCTATTTTTCCAGTGTGGAAATGCTCCCTGGTATTTGGGGGGGTCCCATGATGACTGCCTACACACTCGTCATAGTGATGGAGATGGCAACAAAGTACTTGGTTCAACAATTCTGCAATTCTTCAAAAATGAACAGCTTATACATAATGACTGCTTTGTCTGGAAATGAAATACATGAAGGTTGGTCTCTGACTTCTGTATAGTATTAGTGATATTGTCACAATTATTACATATGCTGCAATTAACAGAATGTGAATTGGCTGAAATTTGATCATTTGAGTTGAGGCAATGCATAAATAAGAAAAAAATACAAGTGTCCAAGTGTGGATCTCATGAAAGGAAGACAGCCAAATTGAACACTTTAGGTTTAAACTTTCATAGTCTCATTCATTCAACAAAAAACACAGTTAAATTGTTAATCACACTTATCTGTATAACAATTCAGAGTCGGCTTAAATGTCATAATCGTGACAGGCCTACTCAGCAAAGTAATCGCTGGATGTTACTGTGCTGTGTGTGTGTCAGAACAGATCAGACATTATGCACGCATCATCTGGGCATGCGACACCAATGCAGCACCTGTATGGAGTACCAGAAATTAACAAATAGAAAAAAAGCAAGAAATACAAGAAATCAGAGACAGAAGTCTACAGTCAGAGAGAACAAGGAATCAGACAGGGAAAGCACTAAAGGGAAGTACTACTGTGTGTGAACACATTCTTACACAGGAGAAGTGCCACTGCAGCTTTAACTGGCTTCACATACACATGGGTGATATGGGGGTGATGTGAGGAGATGTCTCAGACGACTGCTGAACTAAAAATGACATTTGTGACACATGATTGAGTTTCCTTTCAGCGATTCATAAAATAACCACACCAGCAGGGTGCCACGAATGCAAATTCACAGGAATTCACCTCATATGAAGCAGCACAAATGGGTAAGGTATGCCGTAAGCAGACATGGCTTAAATGACAGCATTTGCAGAAAATCTAATAAAATCATTAAAATTCTAACAAATTCTTTTAGGAGAGCAGGCTGATCGCACAGGTGGGACTGAAAATCAGCAGATGGACACTTATAAAAAAATGTGTTTTGCTGCCATCAAAGATTTCCACTTCATTCCACACCAGACTGGGTTGGGTCCAGATCTAATTGTGAATCTCATAATGAGCCAAAATTAACACTGGCTGGAAAATGATTTGAGACTGCCACAATGCATATGAACAGTCCTGAACTCAACCAACAGTCAAACACTAATCCATCAGTTTGACACTGAGCTGATAATTTACCTTTCTTGTGCCTACATTCTTTGATTATTTTATCTAATATGTGCAATTTGTAGGTATATAATTGTTAACCAGAGCCCATCTGTCGCAAAGCACACGTTGACACCCATCAAATTCTGTCCCTCAATGGAAATAAGCCTTTGCACCACTGAAAACCACTGCAAAATCCAGTAGCATGCCACTATGCTCTTAGTGCTAATTCTGTGCTGAGAATGGTCCACCACCCAAAAAAATATCTGTTCGGGAGTAGTCCTATGGTGGTCTCTTTCTGTTGATGGATGGAGTAGCTGTATGGTAGATGCACCAGCTAAAATAGCAGCTCATTATTTGTCTACCTGAGTATGGACTGATGTCCGATTTCTCTGTTTCTTCCTTTCTATCTTCCCTATCTTCCTCTCCACCCAGATAGTCAGCCATATACAATTAATAATGGACACATTAAAAAAAAAAAAAAACATCATTTGCACCAATCCTCTGCTAATGAGTTCTAAATATAAGTGCATTAGTGAACAAGTACGCAGCCAGCGGGCTGCATTAGACATCTCCCTCGACATCCATAGTGGCTCCAGCCATGGAGGCGCCCCCTGAAGATGCCAATCATTTATTTAATACTGCACTGAGGTTCCTGGGAAAGTGCCTGCTCATCACAAAGCTCTGACACACATCAAGGCGACAGGCACTCCGCAAAGCCCAGCGCTGCCGTTTCAAGACTTTTCTTTTTCTTTCTGTCAAAAATACACTGAACCTGCATTTGCTCTCAGCTACTTGGGTACCTGCACAGTCACAAAAGGGGGGGGGAGTTGGGGAAAACTTCGGATTTCTCATCAACCAACTTGAGATGGCTTAGCATAGGAATAAGACATGGAGGGTAGATTAATGTTCCTTTTAGTAGAGATCAGCTACCCACCAGCAGTCCAAGGGGACAACCTGCCACAATGAACTCCAGTTCCCATAAAGCCTTGCATAGTGACATGACAGGAAATACTGGTTAAGGAGAAGAAATGTATCAGCCGCATTTCTTCAAGTCAGTTAGCAAAGTTTGCTGAGTGTCAGGTGGTGAGTGAAACTTGAAAAATGTGACTGGCATGATAGGATTTTCTTGTATTAAGGTCACTTTTTCTGCATCTTTTAATTTTTTTTTAGCAGAACACACTTAATGTATTTTTGCGAATGAACAAAATAGCAGTAAAAGAGGAATTCCACATAATTTTTGAAAAGGGCTACAAATTAAATCATTAAGATATAAACAAAGTCATTCAGAGTGGTTAGAGGAGAATCAGATGAGAATTAGATGAGAAAACCTTCATTCAAGAGAACCAGAATCGATGGTGCCAGGAATCAGACGTCTAAAGTGTTTATTGCCATTAAAGATTACCCCACAGAAAGTTATTAAACTGAAATGATTACAAGTCTCAGACATGATGCTTAAGACTGTTTTGAGATTTTCTGGCCTAAAAAACTGGACTGCAGGAAGCTCCATGGTGGTCAAACTAGTCCAAACTGAGGGAGAAGAGGAGCACTTAGTCAAGGCAGATGAAGTGGTTTCTGAGTGGCTTTGTTTATGTCTCAGCGATTAAAGAAAAAAATTGCAATTCTGAAAAATCACAAAGACAATATTGTAACTTATTTTTGTGCTTTATCTGGAAAAGGAAGACATTTCCTTTTTGTTACTGTTACGTTTACAGATGGTACAATACCACTTAACCATCAATAATGAAACTTTAAGATAAATAAAGTATTTAACTGTATTATTACAGTAATTTTAAAAAATCTAAGCTTTAATTTGAGATATTTTTAATTGATTTCACGTCACTTAAGCTATCATGCTGAATGTACTCAGTATTCTATTACTACACAGCTAACAGCATGACAATATGAGTGCATGCTATTCCAGTTTAGATTTGTTAGAGAACTGAATTTTTTTTCATTCTTTTTTTGATAAACTTATATTGATCTAGTATTTTCTGCTGACATTGGCCTGACACTGATATCTGGTGATGGACAGGTCATGTCTATTTAATTTCCAACCTTATACGTATCAATTAATTGAAAACACACTGCCGACTTATTTCACTATTTTGCATGATCTACTGCTGTCAATGTTTCAACAGACTTTAATGTAATAACAAAACTGTTAGAGATGTTGCAACTCATATTGAGATGATGGTGCTCACATTCATATTACTGTTGACTTTCTTAAGCTCCTTTTTCCAAATACCTCAGCTTACAGCTATGTTATAATTATAAGCTCCTTTCTCCAAATACCTCAGCTTACTACTATGTTATAATAATAAAAAAGTGCAATATTGCATGATACGACAGATTACCCATCGTATGAAAAGAAAACCAGCACCAGCAAAAGCATTTTTCTTTTAAAAAAAACACATCTGATTGCATATGTCATGGCTGCTAAAAGAATTTATTTTGTCTGTTTTCATGGCTGTTGCTGATTTAAAGTAAAAAATAAATAAATAAAAAGTTTCTTAACAGTTTAAGATGCCAGTTTTAAACAGAGCAATTGATCAGAGCACTACATTGTACACGTTATTTGTTATGTGATTAGGGCTGGCAGAAGCATTTAATGTTGAACATGATGAAAACTTGTGAACTTGTGTATACATTGATTTCATCAGAAATTTTATTCATTTTATTCAAAGAAATAACACCAGACCCATCAAGTTAAACTTTGTTTCTCTAATGTATGGTCTCTTTACTCGTGTGGGAAGTCAGGGACCACCTAGCACCTCTAAAATTCACCGTTGATAGAGACTGCAGAGCAGCATTGCTGCATTATCTAAAAAGTGAAGAATATGACAACTCTTCACCTTAACCTCATCAAAAAATATGGTTTCCTGTAACGTGTATGTCTGTCTGAGGGTAGAAGAGCTGAGCGTGGGGCTACCGGATGAATGTTAATGAGTGTGCATGTGTGTGTGTATGTGTGTGTGTGTGTGTCTGTGCACACTTGATCAAAGTGAGCAAGAGTGGAGCTGAGAGAGGAGGGAGCTGAGCTAAAAGCCTGTTTAAAGTCACGCCGGCAAGACAAACCACCACACCAGCAGTCCAACTACCACCTTCCAAGCACACACATACACATTCTCCTGCCCTCTCTCTCTCAGCCTTCGTTTACCTCTCTCGATTTTTGACTGTACATATTAGGAGTGCAGGAAAAAATAGATTATTAGATTCTGAATCAATAAATAAATGTCAAAAATGTACTAAATATTTTGTTTATAATGTAATGTTGACGGAACGTAAAAGGTGCTTTACCCGGACAGTCTCTAGCAGAACATAACAAAAACACACATAAATGAGCGAGAAATCCAACCTGCTCCCTCTACATTACAAGCCAGTTTGGCTCCTGAGTGGTGCAACTGTCTAAGTGTTGGCTTTATCATCAGGAGATCGTGAGTTTGATCCCTGGTGATGCTACAGCCATCTATAGCCAGGAGTCCAAGACAGCACAACTGGCCTTGCTCTCTCTGGGTGGGTAGGATGCCTCCCTCCTTATCCCCCCATCACTCAACACTTATTACTCTGTTAGCTGATGTAACAGATCTGGCGGTTGGTGCTTTCCTTCAAGCACGTTTGGCTGTCCCATGACGTTACACGAGCGGCAGTTCAAAAAGAAGTGGTGGCCAGTTTCACAGGTCTCGGAGGAAGCCTGTACTAGCCTTCACCCTCATAGCATTGGTAGTATCATGTGATTGGGGCAGTCCTAAGTAGTGGGTAGAATTGGAAACGACTAAATATGGGAGAAAATTGGGTTAAAAAAAAAGAAAAAGCCAGGGTAGGTCTTTCCTTACGTCTCTGCCAGAAAAAAATTTTCTTCAAAAGTAGAGCAGCTTATTTTAAAAAGTCTCTCAACATTTGACTGTTTTATGAGGCTGAAGGTGCTTCTTATTCTCCAGCTTCTTGTTCGAAATTTCCCATTCCATCTTAGGTGAAATGGGAAAATTAGGAAGAGAAGCGATTTCATCTTCACAACTTTTTAGAGAGAGACAGTCTCTGATCACATATTTAACATACCACGAAACAACTGCAGTGCTTATAAATGCGAATAAGTCCATTTGTCTCCAAATGTTCGTCTTAATCTCTGTCTTTTCGTAGCTACCGGCAAGGTGAGACTTCGTTGCTATGCGACTGAGTCAGTCGTTGAGAACCAGTGCTTT
Source organism: Pygocentrus nattereri (assembly GCF_015220715.1). NCBI lineage: Eukaryota > Metazoa > Chordata > Actinopteri > Characiformes > Serrasalmidae > Pygocentrus > Pygocentrus nattereri. Next base: position 10,285,109 of record NC_051235.1, read on the forward strand.
TGCGCTGTGTTGCACACTTTGGAGCCAAGATTCAGTGTCCAGTCTCAAAAATATGTTACTGACACAGCGATAAAATCACTAAAGAAAACTGGTAGGGTGGCTGTAACGTGCTGCGCGGGCATCCGTTATCACAGGATCTTATTTCACCCGAACGGTGCATTTTAATGCAGATAATAAATTTACATTATGGATCATTACAAATACTTTGCTTTAAAATTACCAAGTCCTCAGACATTAGGACAATAGAAAAAAGATGCAATAATAATTGCATCACAGCCCTTTGAATCGTAATCGAATCGAAACGTGAGGTGCCTAAAGATTCCCACCCTTAGTATATATCAAGAAATGCAAGATTTAAGAGCTGTCCTGAGGGACAGGAGTATGACATAATGGGCTTGTTTTCTAGAGTACAAGATAATAAATGTACAGAATTATTCAGTAAGCGGGAAAAGGAAGAGAAGTACTGACTAAAGTGATTAGCTAACAGTGGAAGAAAAAAAAACTAGATATATAAGAAGCTAAAAACATTTGGGAAAAGCAGCATGATGAAAATAGAGAGGAGAGAAGGGGAGACTGGAGGAAACCACACTGGATTCCAAGCTGCGTCCTGCTGTTGGAGCGACAGCAACAGTATGCTAATACGAATCACGAGGGTCCTCGTCCATTACCGCTAAAAGATGTATTTAACCTTACTGGAGTTTCTCTGTGGAATTAGGAACTGGTGTTTGAAAGATTTTTGCCATGCTGTCCTACAAGAGGGGCGTTGGCTTAGTCTTCACAAAGCACTGCAGGACTGTGGGATGGCCCCCACGCTACCAGCCCATGGGGCTCTCCATCAGTAATGTGTTTATAAAAACGTGCACACATGCACATGACAAATGACTGTAATGGATCACAAGGCCATCCATCATGCCTAAGAGCTCTTCCAGTGCGCTCTGCTCTCCTCTCACTTTAATATTCCTTCTCTCTTCCGCTAAGGAGCAGCGTTTATTGCTTTAGCTGTCCTCATCTGTCCTTTAATCCTTTTGGACCAGAGGCATGCACTGGAGAAGGTGCAGCACAAAACGTGATGTGGCCACAATATGTGCTCACAATGCATGTGAAATTAGCATATATTACAAAAGCTGCAGATAAACATGCAAAAAGTAAACAAGGCCACCTACTAAGGTGATGTTTGGACAAAGTCTTTTCTAACTCTTTCTAGCATGCTTCTTTTCATTGCTGTCTATGGAGCACACCACAACAGAATCGCACACCTCTAGCCTGTGCAATGTACTTTGCATTTGAAAGTTAAAAAAGCCAACTTTTATGCTGAGTACCCTCAAAAGAGCATCACATATCCACAGCTGTCCAATCAATGTTGAGGATGCCTTCGTTCTAGACTCTCTCCTAAACTGTAAAGAATTTCTGTAATTTCTACAATAATGTTCTGTGTTTAAGCCACTATGACACTTGAAATGGTTCACAGTTTTATACATCATCTTATGTTGAATTCTGAGAATACATTTATAGCCATATAAAGTATAATCTATACTGTATTAAAGACATTTTATTATATTAAAGACCTGGCTACTGCACCGTATTGTTACAACTTTGTAATAATGGATCAAAATGTATAGTATGATCAGCTTTCCTGCAAAATTAGCCAGCTTACCTTGCACAACCTGTACCAATAAAGCAATGATAATGCCAATTTCAGATTGCTATAGTATTCAGTTTTGCAGTGTCATATCAGCGCCAAGCTATTGGTGACATATATTCACTTTTACACATTGAGTTTAACACTATACAACTCTAACTTAAACAATGCCTCTGGAGCTTGTAAGACATGCATGCAATTCTTCAACTTATAGCCTATAGCCTCTTATTTGTTGAAAGAATTAATTGAAAGAATAGCTTGTATAATACTCAGAAGGTATTGTAAAATACAGTAATATACTGCTGTTAGTATGTAGTCTTTTACACAATATAGATTTGTGCTGCACAATGTGTCAGGCCAAATTTAACCGAGATTGCTCTCTGCTTCTGAGGCACACTGTTTAAAACGTACAGCAAAATAGTACAGCTGTCAACAAAAGAGAATGTGCGAGCGCAGTGTAGAAGAGACTGTGGAGTTCATTAATGAAGATCCTACAGACAAAAAAAAAACATAATACAGGGGTTTAATTCTGTTGGTAAACATTCTTTTAACACGTCTTCAAGGTCTATGCCTCTGTCTAACCGCTATAACTGCTGTTATTGATAAAGAAACTCTCACAACAAGCCTTTGAGACAATACCACTAATTTAGATTTGTTTCAAGATGTAGACTAACTTTCACACATTTCACACACTACCTGGTGAAAGTTCACATCAAGAACATTGAATGGAATGCAGCACCAGCCACGCTGGTTTATTAAGTGATTTCTCATGATCATCCTTCAAATGCATATTTATGAAGTAGAGACATTCATTTTCCATAGTACTACAGTACTGTGTGAAAGTCTTAGGCACCCAAGACATTTTCAAAATCTATTTATATGTGTAGTTTGTGTGTATTTGCTGAGAAAAGTGTTATTTGAATAAACAACATTTATAGAATATTAATTAATAATGATTTTATATATATATATATATATATATATATATATATATATATATATATATATATATATATATATATATATATATATATAAAATCATTATATGTTAGTGTGTTTGTTTAACCATTTTCAAACCTCTACTCGAGGAAGCCCAGTATCATATGTAGATAAAAAGCAGCTCCTGGTTTGACCAGTCAGTGCTTCATTAAATTGTGCTCATGATGTAATTGATGATAATAACAAGTCTCTGAGGTGGCTGTGAAGGTGTCAAGGAAAAAATGGACCCAAGAAATTCTTGTTACTTGTTATTGTTTTTATGTTTATTTGAATTATGAATATGAATTTATTCTAATGTATATTGTGATAAACTCACTGCTGAGGTAAACTGTTTAAAAATTTGCTTAGATGCCTAAAACTTTTGCACAGTGCTGTATGTTGCAAAGAAACTGAGTGTTGCTTACTACGCACAGAATTTTTAAGGCACAATGTGTATTCTATATGCACCTGAAACCCGAAAAAAGAGGTATAACTGTCTCTTCTCTCCTCTCCCTCTTCTCCTTCACTTCTCCTCTTCCATTAGTCACTCAGTACTTTCTGTTGTGCTATAATATTATATTATGTAATATAGAACATTATATAATATATGTATAACTCCTCCAACTACAATCGCCTCCACATCAGTCCATATTTCAACCAGGTCTTGCCATATCTACACACCTGTGCTTCTCTCTTTCTTCATCTCTACCCCAGCACATATCATTGTACCCCAAATTCAAGTTTCACCTACTTCCTCATCCTCTCTCTATCCCTCTTCATCTTCTTTTATTCCTCTCGTTTCCCTCCACAGCCTCTGCTATCCACATGATACACAAAATCACAGATAAGAAAAAGTAAAGCAGTGGGGAAAAAATGCCCCTGCAAGGGCAAAAGACACTTTTCCATTAGTTCTCACTGTTGCCTGAGTAACTGAAGCTTGAGTGACAGCTAAGGTAGTTCCAGCGAGTGGTGGTATGTGCTCTCAGCCGGTAAAGAAGGACGCAGATGGGAGTGAAGTCTCTGCACTTTTTAAACCACAGCTTATGGTTATGAGACATGATGCTAACGCCTCCAGCACATGGCTGCTGCAGCACGGGGATGGCTGTATTGCACTGTCAGGGAGGATTAACCGAGTCATCTGCACTACATGCAATAATGTTGCGATTGCTATCACCATACTTGAAACAGTGAAACTTCTGCAGGCAGAGGGATGACTCATCTTTAAGCACCCCACATGGGCTCTTGCACAGTGGCAAGATCTACAGAGAGGAAAGTAATAAAAAAAAAAATTATCAAATGTTGACATTAAATATTGATCTTTACGTGGGCTGAAGCGTTGTAGTCTTTTCATGGAGGCTGCAAGAAAGCTTTTCACATGTGCTTGCACACAAACATACACACAGGTTTACTGATATACAATGTCAGGGGCCAAGCATCATTTTATTTTATATATATATATATATATATATATATATATATATATATATGTGTGTGTATATATATATGATTTCTGGTAAAAAGAGCCATTAATTACATTTTTTTTTTACAAGATACTTTTTTTTACAAGATACAATGCTTCATGGATCATGAGAAGCACAAAATGCAACCAGCTTCCAAGACTGAACTTTGGAGGTGCAGAAAAATATCCCCGCAAGTCTCTCAAAAATAATGGAAGCTGTAATAAAGCCTAAGGGTAGACAAACTATGTACAGAAAAATCTCACGTATTATTGAGTTGTTGAAACTCTTGTGTCATTTTTTTGCCTTTGCCTTTTTTGCTGACACTGGGAAATGACTATTGACAAATTATTAAGGGGAAATGAAATAAATAATGGGTGGGCTCTTACTATTACACAGTATTGTATTGTAAACACACACACGCACACACACACACACACACACACACACACACACACACACACACACACAGAGGCATGTTAGTGAGTGTTGCACTAGTACAAGTGGATAACATTTGTAACATTGTGTACTCTTACTGTGGACTTTTTTAGACATACCTACTCTTTTGGTCCTCTTTGTAGATATACATTAGATGACAGTTCATTTGTTGCTGTACAGTTTGTGTTAATCCTCACTTACATTACAGCAAAAAGATGTGCTAACTTCACCAAGCACTGGCTGCATTGTGGGTATATCACTGAAGGAAAGCAACTTTAGCTGTGTTCAGGCAGAACTCTAGGCTAGTTCTGTGCTCCTATGAAGCACAAGTCTGTGCACAACTGCCATAATAGAATATGGTGAGTGGATCTGATACAATGGAAAATGAGTTTAAATACAATGTAATATACCAAATAAAGTGTTCACTGAGTGCTGAGTCTAAGTACCTTACATATGTAATAAAGATTTTCTACCCTACACCTATTCTTAATCCTTAACCTCAGAAATAAAAAATGTTATGGAATGTTTTTGGTATGTTTTAAAACGTTTTTAAAAGTTAAAAATATAGCTTTCGCAAAAAAGAACTTTACAAAGACAGGAACATTTGGTTGGGTCTGACATAGCGGGGTACGCATTTTTAACTGGTCAAGACATTTTTGTCTTGAAAATGTATGTAACCCAAATCTCACTCACCTCTGCCTCACCTCTCTCGGTCCATGGTTTCAACAGTGCCTGGCATATGAAGTGAAAGACAGAAGAATGCTATTTGTACTGAATGGCCCTTATCTAACACTCTTTAACAGGAGCAAAAGTGACACAAAAGAGATCCAATAGGCCTCACAAAGGACATCTTGCCCTGAATTAGAGTTGTATAGTTTTTTTCCCCCTTTTTTCAGACTACGGACCACTTTGGTCACTCCAATTATATTCTATCAATTAAAAGAGCAATTATGGTCCACCATCCTTCATATGGTAATCAGTCAACCTCAGCAAAGGGCCTGGAATGACCTCAGTAACAGAAGAAGAAATGGCAGAACAAGAGAAAAAAAGATCAGAGGAGCCCCCTGGGGCAGGAAATCATCCAACAAAAATATAAAATATGCCAAAAGTTTCAATAAAACATGTCAATATGCACAGCAAGACTTTTCAAATTTTGCAGTTGTAGTTCAAACCACGTGAACGCATCTAACATATGCTGTCATGTGAAATACCATGAACATTACATATGGACATGTGTGGTAAATGTATATTTTACGATGTTAATTCATTTTGTGCAAAAAAAAATGTCATTTGAGTTCTTTACTGGAGGCTGTCAGGAAGATACCAACTGGAGAACTATGAGCAGCTTTGCAAAGTACATTGTAAATGTTCTCTAGGTCTGATTTCCCTCAGGCTAAGATTAGCATAATAGGTACGAGTGGATCGATATTTCTCACTCTATTTCCCTATTTTAGCCCACACTTAACAGATTATGGCAGTACGGATCAACAAGCCATGACATTTAAGAGAAATAAGCAGGGATCACATTCAGGACTGATTTCCAAATGTAGCTCTCATGCATGTTTTAACATCAATGGTATCAATAAAACATGAACTGAGAATTTCAAATCAGTATTTTTTTGACGTTACCAAGGCTCTTTATTGAGTGTCAGAAAGTGGCACTTCTTCTTTTGTCAATGGCATTGTCTGTACTAGGGTTCTACTGATTTATCCAAGGATTCCACTGAGTTATTGCCATTAACTTCCAACATCAAAGTTGCTAAAGGGTACTCTGGTTTGAGTGTCTTGCACGAGTTCAAGTTGTTTAACTGTTTTAAGGTCTGAGAATTTCTGCTGTTTGAGGTGAAGAAAATTAACTGGCAATCACAACAGTCCTTAAAACACTGGTTAGCTATAACTACTGGAGTCCATTTAATTTTGACCACATATATTATCAGCTGATATCAGCTTTTTGAATAATATTCTCTGGTAAAATCACTACCAGCCTACTTCTGTCTGTTCCACAACAGCACCACAACAAACTTGAGATCACTGGTGTCAGCTGGGAGTCGTCATCGTAAGACAGCTCAGCTCGTCTCCCTGAGGGCCACTATAACAACATTCCAATGAGGACGGATTCAATTATGTACCTTTTATTGCATGGATTTTTAATCCAGGGGATGAAACCAATAGCCTTGCCCAGCAACACAGTCATAAACCCCCAAAATTCATTTAGGAGATAATGTATGTTTTAATAGCCCACATTGGAGGGAGAGATCATTAAATTTAAGACGTCCTAAAGACAACCAAATTGAAACTGACCTCTTCGAGCTCGCCACTGTAGCAATGAAGATGTCAAAGGGATGGAAGCATTGTGCTTGTGTTGATAAACTACTAGATAAAAAACAGTTACAGTTCTGAGAAAGAGACTCACAACCATGAACTCCATGTTAGCTCTGCAAAATGCTGACATATCACACCTACATTTTATATTAGTATAATATAGCATTAGTCCATTTCAGAAAAAGCACTGATTTTGCTGAAGGTTAACTAATACTAGACAAATAGAATGCATAGACCGAATTCAGAGTTATAATATAATATCTCAACATTAAGTTTCATTAATTATTTATTTCAGTACTTTTTTCCTGGTTTCAGTGCAGTGAAATTCAAGCTGATGCACTTGTATCAAATATGGGCTTCCACATCTCACTAAGACTCCTAACTCAGCACTTTCTGCACCAATTCCTCTTATTATCCATTGGAAAAAGCAGAAACACTCCAGGGAGTAACAGACTCTAACAACACTGCACAATATCTTATATTCACAAGATCCTTATACGCTTAAACGTACAGCAGAGAAAATATTGATGCATGTTTCTGTTAGAGCAAAATCCAATCCATGACACAAATTCAATAACCATGATCGTTAGTTTTCATTAGACTGCCATTTGACTGCAGTGCAGCGCTTTGCGAAAAGCTCTGTTGCGATGCTCCCCTATAGGAATTAGAAGAGCCAATCATTTTCTTTGGGGATGCATATTAATAGGCATAGTAATTGGGTTGCTTTGTAAACATAGCCACAGAATGAGAAGAATGAGTGTAATCAGTAACCACAGACATGGCCCTGGGCCTCATGTGCTCAATTTCAAACTGGAAAACAATGATAAAACACACTGCTACTGGATGATGTTCTAGCCTAATCCATGGATGGGCAGTTCCAGTTCTGGAGGGCTTTACCAGGGCACAGTGGTTTCACACCTGATCCCACTCATCGGCTAATTACCAAGCTCTTGATAAGATGAATCAGGTGTGTAAGAGCAGGATAAACATTAACTGTGCCCTGCTGTGGCCCTTCAGGACAAGGACTATTCAGCTCTACTCCAACCAATGGATTTGGGTTGCATTAGCCTTGCAGGGTTGATAAGGGATCAGCATATAAACCTCAAATTGCAGCTCTACACCTACAGAGGAGCAATGAAACTGGTTGTGAATGAATAACATGCACCAATAACTCCAATTATATGCATGTCCGCATATGTCTAACTGTAACAAAGTCAAGTCAGGATGCTTAATGTATTCACCTGTTCCCCATAGATGCACAAAAGCTGGTGCCTTCCGGACAAACCTTATCTTTTCTAGATAAGTATATGCTGACATTTCATTGCAACTTTTGTAATGAAATCCAGGCAGATCCCAATCTATCGCCAGTGACAGCTCATGCTGATAGAATCCCACACTGTGATTGTCAATTGTTTCTCATCTTGTGGCCGCCACCAAAGCCATTTAAATAACCTACAAGCAATCAGGTCCTGTCTTAGTAATTGGCGGGTCCATTTAAGCATACATCAAGAAGGATAACGCTCTGGCACTCACTTTGATTCACCAATGATTGCAATACGCAAAAGGGGATGTTTACTGTTTAGCATAATAACAGTAATTGCTCGTCTCTCAACTTAAAATGGGGGGAAAATAGAGACGGAGAGAGAATAAAATGAAACCAGGGAGGAGGAGATTGTGGCTGATGTGATGAACGACATGATTGATTGCTGAAATTGGCCTTTAACAAAATCCGTTCAGCCTTAGCCTGGGGCATAATCACTGACGATCTCATGCCGGTAAATTGCAAATAGTTTGCTTGACCTGTAACCTGTATCTATGCAGGGAGTCAATGCATTAACAAAATGAAAATTGAGTTGAGCAGAGATTTTAATATTCTCTGTGATGGATAATCTTTAACACTGTCCCACCTTTTCCATCACACATTCGATAAGGCAAATGTGCTAATTAATCACTGGAATGTTTACATGATGGAAATGGACATTCGTTTTAAAAACCTGTTAGCCCACTGTAGATAGGTAATATGAGGGCTGGAGAATTTGGTGGGGAAAAGTGTGGAGGATGGGGATGCATGTCTAAAACCAAGAGAAGGAAGCAGCGTATGGCTTTGAATGCACTTCACATTTCTACTGTCTTATCAACTATTCATACAGATACATGGATATATTACTCTTAAGGCTTTACTCAACCACTACTGTTCTCCCAGGCTTCAGCTAATTTTCAACACTAAATTAAGTATTTATCTGGATAACTTACCGTCCGGGAAATAGGTCAAATGAAGCATGTATGAGTTATTTTTGTTTGTTTTTTTTTTTTTTCCACGTTCAAATATCAAGCTGCACGGTGGCGTGGTGGGTAGCGCTGTCGCCTCACAGCAAGGAGGGCCTGGGTTCGATTCCCCGGCCGGGTGACCGGGGTCCTCTCTGTGTGGAGTTTGCATGTTCTCCCCGTGTCTGCGTGGGTTTCCTCCGGGTTCTCCGGTTTCCTCCCACAGTCCAAAGACATGCAGTCAGGCCAATTGGGTGTGCTAAATTGTCCCTAGGTGTGAGTGTGTGAGTGACTGTCTGTGTCTGTGTCTGTGTGTCTGCCCTGCGATGGACTGGCGACCTGTCCAGGGTGTATCCTGCCTTCCGCCTGAAGACTGCTGGGATAGGCTCCAGCTCCCCCCTGCGACCCTGACGGAGAAGCGGCTTAGAAAATGGATGGATGGATGGAAATATCAAGCTAAACTGGAAAAACAATGATGGGAGCTAAGTGAAAATGGTGCAGTAGCCCTTTAATGAGTAAATGAGTTTAATGAGTAAATAGCCCTGATATGTTCACAAAGAAATCAGGGGCTGTCATTAAAGTTCTCTCATTCTTGCTGTGTGTGGGCTGCTGTGGCGGCAGTGAGGCCTATGCCATGGGAAGAGTTCAGTGCTTATGTTCCATTGGGGCAGCATACAGTGGGCTAGGCTCCACTAAATCAATCCTTCCTTTGACTTGCACCATAAAGGTATGAAAAAAGCACATTTTAAAGCAAGATTTAAATATCCAGAAAGCCTGAGTTACACAAATGCCAATGGCAAGTCTAACCTAAGAAATGGCTCAATTACAATGAGTTAAGACAACAATGGGTGGACCTAAGGGGAACCTTTAGTTTCACTTGTCAGCAGCATTAAGACGACTGGCTATTGATTAAATGTACCCAAGCCCACTTGAGACATTAGCTGAACGCACCTGCACACACTCAAAAGCCTAAATGGACAATGCATCAAATCTGGGCCCTGTCAGTGGCAGCTAATCGCTAATTGTGTGTCACCTGTCTTTTTTGACATGACGGTCCCAAAGTTCAGATGTAAATATTTCAGAAGTGTGGGTTAAGCTGAATTATTGAAGTAGCTTAGGGCTTATTCTACTGCTTAGCTAATTACAGCCACTAGAAATCACTTATAAAGGAGAGTATTGACCATAATGTCCTGGCTAGAGTGCTCAAGTGAAAAGAAAAAAAAAGGTTTTGAGCTTTTACAAGTGTTTCTTTTTTGAAATACATTTAACGTGAAAGCTCCAAAAAGTGTAATTTATATTACAACTGTCTGAAATCACTGCGTGTTCTTTTTGAATACAAACATGCTTAGTAGATAGGCTAAATTGATGCACATGAAGCCTGGTAAAAGGAAAAACCTTATTCAGCTTTCCACACACACAAGGTCAGTAAGATGACTGGTGCCAGGAGCTTGACAAGTACAACCAATTATATACTCAATTTTGCATGTGATAAACTCAACAGTTCTGCATGTAATAAACCACAAGCTTACAAAGTCCAATCCCTACCCCCACTCATCCACAGCTGGACTCTAAATAGTGTCAGTCATAGTGCTGGCAAATAGTCAACTACCTGGTACATTTCAGGGACACAATAAAGGTTACGGTACAGGCGGTCTCATATTATGCATGTGCTAATATCTAGGTTAACTGTGTTGCAACTGTGTTAAACTGATTGCAAATCACTATTAAAGAGGAGTAATGCCATATTTCTCCCAATGACACCACCAATGACCTGGTATGCTATCAAACAGCAAAGACCATTTGCCCTTGGGCATTCCAGTTGCCTACATTTTTTCCTCTTCTCTGCATAGTAAAGCTAATTGTTGAGATGTAAAGAGGCAAAATTTTTGCGATTTTTTCACTCAGGTAAATCCAGATAGATGGTACATGCTACCTATGCAAATCCTCTATGATGAGTGAATGTTATAATTAAAATTTTCATTATTTCAGCTATTGATTCTTATTCCCCATTAATTTCATATTTTGATCATTTGATTTGATTATTTTCAAAAGTATAGTCTCACTGTTTTTCTGGTGGGATGTGTGGGACATTGAGTAAGATTATCTAACACCTTAGAATATCATAGACTATGAAAGCTATACTGATCTGCAGGCCATGAATGCAAGGATTTCTATAGATTATTGTTGGTCATTAAAAACAAAAAAAAAACTCCTATGTTTTGATAAGTGGGAAGCAAAAACATAAGCAATAGTATATAAGCTTTAGATATGAGAGGATGACCATAGGGTTGCATAATATACTGTTTCTTTATTTGCTTTTCAAGATGATGTAAGAGATTAGAGCAATGGCTATAAAGACCGATTACAACTTAGCAACAGTAAATATCCAAACAGAGAAAGACAAGAACAAATACACATACCCAAAAAAAAAAGAAAAAAGTGTATGTGATGTTCACCGATCACATTGATAATACCAAAGGAGCCAATTAATTCAAGAAGTGTAGGAATAGTTTGCCTTAAATTGGAGAGAAATAAAACTATGTCATCTGCATATAATGATATACGATGCTCTACCTCACCAATCTCTATACCTCTGATACTAGTATGTGTTCGAATGGCTATGGCCAAAGGCTCTATGGCAACAGTAAATAAAAGAGCTGACAAGGGACAACCTTGTCTCGTACCTCTGTGTAATCTAAATGGAGAAGAAGTCAGCCCATTAGTGAGAATTCTAGCAGATGGGTTTGCATAGAGAATACGAATCCATTTTATGAATCCATCTCCTACACCCATTCTCTGGAGAACATCAAACATATATTGCCATTCGATACGGTCAAAAGCTTTTTCCGCATCCAATGACAGTACAGCTCTATCCTCTATTTCAGTACTTATATGTACAATGTTTAATACTCGCCGAATGTTGTGGAAGGCATGCCTCCCTTGTACAAAACCATTTTGGTCCTCGTGTATAATTTTTGGTAGTAGGGATTCAAATCTTGCTAATACTTTACACAGAATTTTGGTATCATTATTTAGAAGTGAGATTGGTCTATACGACTTTCTATCTATTGGACATTTCCCAGGTTTGGCCAACAATGTAATTAGCGCACAATTTAGAGTCGGGGGTAGAGTGCCAGATTTGTAGGACTCCATACATATACATATCCATAAGAGGTGGAATCAATTTACTCATGAATACTTTATATATTTCTATTGGAATGCCATCAGGCCCTGGCGCTTTCCTTCCCTTCATGCTGCTAATTGCATCAGCTATCTCTTCAGCTTCCAATTCTTGTTCCAAAGAAGCAGAACCAACTTCATTCAATGTAGAGAATTGTAGCAAGTTAAGAAATTCTGACTGCCTTTGTTGCGATATATGTGATTATTCTGAACTGTATAGGGTCTGGTAATATGTTCGAAATGAACTATTTATTTCTTCTGGGTCAGCTGTTATGCGTCCATCCTCATCTTCAATTGCATTTATATTCCTCTCTGACTGCGATTGCTTAATACGCCAGGCCAGAAGTTTCCCTGTTCTCTCTCCCTTTTCATAATAGCTCTGCCTTAGGCGCCACAAGCTCTTTATTGCCTGGTTCGATGACAATTAATTATATTGAGATTTTGGTATATGCAACTGTGGAATAAGTCTAGAAGGATCACTACTTGAGTAAATTTGCTCCTCCATTATTTTAATTTTATCTTCTAGCTTTTCAAACTGAATCTTATTATCTTTTATTTTGCGGCTTGTATAACTTATCATTTGCCCCCTTAGGAAGGCTTTAAAAGCCTCTCATCTTACTGATGCCGTTGTTTTGTTTGTGTTAAGTTCAAAATACATGTCTACGAAAGTTAGGTAGTGCATATGTAAAAGTAACTGGAGCATGATAAGAAATAACTATACTATCATACCAACTCTTTTTAATCTGGGGCTGAAGATGGGTTGACACTAAAAAGTAGTCAATGCGGGAGAATGTCTGATGCGTACTTGAAAAACATGAGAACATTCTAGTATTAGGGTTATAGTATCGCCAAATATCTATTAAGTTAAAATCTTTAAAGCACTGATGCAGCTCTAGTCGTGTTTGTTGATGAGATATGTCTGAGCCTGTCGACCTATCAATATCTGGGGAGAGGGCACAGTTAAAATCTCCTCCTATTACAAAATAACCTGGCATTGAGGCTAGTAAGAACAGATTTCTAAAGAATATTGGGTTATCATCATTTGTGCCATATACATTTACTAGATTTATTGGAACAGACATGAGTTTTCCTTGGATAATGATATATCTCCCTGAGTGGTCGCTGATTGTATTGGTTACTTGAAAAGGGACTGATTTATGTAGCAAGGTAATTACAGCTCTTGCATGAGAGGAAAATGATGCAAAAAATGTCTGACCAGACCAGCTTCTTCTTACTCTATCTATATTGTCGGACGTTAAGTGCGTTTCTTGGAAGAAGGCAATTGTAGATTTTAATTGCTTTAGCCTGCTCATAACTTGTTTCCGTTTAACAAGGTTGTTTAACCCTCTTACATTCCATGAAGTGAACTGAATCTCAGCTTGTGAAGCCATTGTGCTGGACTGTAATTGACTAGTATTTTGAATACTCATTCTGACTGCTGTAAATTGAATTAATCGTACACTCAAAAACGAACATGTTGTTAACACAAACAAAAACACTTCTGTAACCAAATACTCCTACTCTTTCCATAACCGAGTAGGTCCCATCCCTTGCATTTCGACCTGGCTACGGGGCAAAGCCGATCCACACACTGAACTTTCATGGGGAGCAACATAGTGCATGCAACAGACCTAACCTATCCCCCGTCGCCCGCATAGAGTTGTGTAAACACCATTTGAAAGAAGTTGAAACTGTAAACCATTAAGCAGATTTCTTCTTTTTAAACTAAAGAGGTAAAAGAGTATTCTGAACATCTTACTAAACCAGTGTTCGTTTCTTGAGTCACCACAGAACAACGACAACATAAAGTCAATTTCAACTGATTGGTGAATCATATAAAATATTTAGCCATTGAAGCAGACCACAAAATGATCCTCATGCAGGCTACTGCTAACCCTGTTAACCTATACCTCACGTAGACTACAAGAGTTTAACTACCAGCTGGTAGGTCAAATGATCATTGCCTACTTATCAATCAACATTAGCCTCATCACAGTCGTGTCCCATCCCACGTTGTTCCTGGCTCCTTCCCAGACCCTGAACAAATTTCCTCACTTCCACTGGGCAGGTAAATGAGCTACGCTTTCTCTTGTATGTCACGCAAAAGGTGGCTGGGTGGACGATGCCATATCGGAGGTCGGGAATGTTGAAAGATCGCAGCTCCTTTTTCACCCTGTAGAAGCATTTTCGCTGCCGGTGGAGCTCTGCTGAAATGTCAGGGAAGAACAACACTCGCCTGCCCTCGAACAGAATGGCGCCCTTGTCCCTCGCTGCCTTCATGGTCCTAACTTTGTCACTGTAGTTCAGGAATTTCATGATGACTGCTCTTGGACGTGTATTCCTGTGATGCAGAATCAGTTATACCTTCATCTGTTCTTCCGATTCTGTGCACCCTTTCGATTGTTAAGGGCTTAGGAAAAACTTCCGAGCCGAGAGTTTGAGGGATCCATCTCTCCAGGAAAGCACACGTCGCCTCCCTCAGCCCTCTCCGCGAGCCCCACCAGGCGTAGATTGGACCTGCGGCTTCGGTTTTCCAAATCGTCAACCTTCAGAGTGAGTGCCTTTATGGTAGCCTCCATTTTCTCAGTTTGCTTCTGCAGGGACTCTATATTGACCTCACTGGTACTCATGCAGCTCTCTGCCTCGCTCATGCAGGTTTCATGGGCATGCAGCTCCTGTTGGACATTCTGAATAGCGGTGAATAACTCATCAAATCTAGAAGTGAAGTCGTCTTTCATCGTTTGGATGGCTTGTAGTATCTCGCTCGATGCTAGCTGTTCTCGGCTGTTGCTAGCCTCCACCTGAGCTGTTACGTCCGTAGATTGTGGCTCCACATAGGTTTCTGTTTTCGTTGTTTTCTGCACCGTTCTGAGTGGTTTTGTTGTAGGCATTTTGTCTGTAGTGTAAGCTGTTTCGATTTCTATTTCAGAATTAACGTGGCTAGTAGTCTTTAGTGCCGAATTTTCCAGAATATTTGCGACGGGCTGCGGATTGCGTCTAACTAGCGCCACGCCATAACCGAAAGCCCCCATATACTGTTTCTTAATTGTTATCTTAATTGTTACCATTCAGACTGGTCTTAAAACAATGACTCAAAGTATCATTCTGTGCTGTGTGCACTTTAACCGATCACAGATGTTCTTTGGGTGTCTGAATGGGTCATGGTATTCACATGATCCAACACACATACATCACTTTGGTCAGAAATAATCCGGCCCAATAATATTAACCATACCTATAAGGGTCCACTGAAATTATATCATTATGCTGGAAGGTATATTGCACTTGCATCATGAAGCAATATAGTATTTTGACCAAATTGTGTAGTTCTAACCAGAACAGAGACCTTAACTGTCGTCCATAAACTAGGGATGGGTATTTCAGTCAAATTTCATATTTAAATATTAAAATCCTTTAATATTATTGCAAAAATATTTGAAATCTTACCCCTACCAAACAAAAGCAGAGAAAAAAAAGCAGGCAAAAATATGTGTCAAAACAGCATCACTGGGCATCTCACTATTAGTGCACTATATTAAAGCCAAAACACAAATCCATAATGGGTGACGTGACTAAACCGAACCAGTCTAAATGCACACATGCTAAGCTTTTGTTTCCAGCTCAACTAATAATTCTAGCCTAGCCACACTGTACCTTATATCCTGTCATACTTTAAGCTTGAAAACAGCATGGTGAGGCATTTCTAATCCAGAGTTCAGTAGCCTTTAGATGGCTATCTAGTGGTGCGTCATGTTTTCTCCATTGGACTAAACAGTGTAGATTCTCTGACCAAACCAAGTTCCAGACTCTACACTGCACACTTGGTGGATCACTGAATTCTTATCATCTCACAGTTTTTAAATATGAGAATGAGTACAATGTTTGAGAGAAGCTAAATTGCATATCAAACAGTCTAATTTACTACTTGATTTTTAAACTTTCATGACCACTGTAAAATTCTGACTCATCCTTAATAGAAATACACCAGAGTCTTAATTAGCTCTAAAATAGTTTATCTAGGTCAGCATCTAACCCACTTTTTTTCAAATACTACAATATCTATCACAAACATTTAAAGAAAACACTGTTCAGCACTATACTGCAGTACTCTGAGTGACAACACTGTAAAATAAAGCAAAATACTTCCCATTATGGAGCAAAATAACAACACATTAAACTAATCCACAGAGAAAATTAATTACAATCTTGATGATAACCTGTCAACACAGATGACTGGCAACTACCCAAAAGGACAAAGTACTAGATGGTGCCTTACCTGTGACTGACAGTTCGGTGGTTCTCCGAACCACAAAGTTTCCAAACTTTAATTCACACGTGTAATTTCCAATGTCGTCTTCTCTGACTTCCTTAATGGAAAGGGTATCCCTCTTCCTCACGATGCTTTGCCGCCACTGCTTGGGTTTACACTCCTTTAGGGTGAGAGAGAATGAGAGAAGGGATACAATGGAGTTCATGATAACCTCATATACACATTTCATTTTGCTGACATGTTAATGAATTGATTTGAAATGGGAGGGCTTCAGTGATGTCAACAGAATGGATGTATTAAATTTCAGACTTGACAGTGTTTTGACAACAGCTATAATTTCAGCTTTGAACAGTGGCCTTGGCAAAGGATGTGTAATGTGTGTGTCAATCAACATATTTAGTACTTATTAATTTCCAGTTTGATGAACAGATGAGTTCATTATTGTGGCAGAGAGGGAATCCTGAAACACTCAAAGGTTATTTGGTGCTGTGTCCATCTTTCAGTCACCCCCCCCCCTCCTTTTCTTTACACCATTGCACTCACTCTCTTCATTTGAACTCTCCTATAGCAGGCTTCCCTGTAGGTCAGCCTCCACCTGCATTCAGAGTGACTGTACTCAATCAAACCTGTTACAGAGCCACAGAAAATAACCAGGGGGCTTCCTGGTCCACAGCCATTATTCCTCTTTTAATTTGATTCACAGAGAAACCAAAGAGGAGCTGCAGTCATCTAATCCGACACTCATCTACTTTTGATGAATTGACCAAGTGCCTACTCCTCCAGTATGCAGTTAGCCGTGGGCAGCCAGAGCCGACAGAGGCCCTGGATAAACTCCCATAACTTTTCCTTTTCTGGCTCTGTGTGTGGGGTTCTTTTTTAGTATTGCACCACCTCAGGGCATGTAAGGTAATCATAAGTAGAAAAGTTCATTTTCTACACCCTTCCTCCACACAGATATGGTTCATAGGACTGAGCATAAAACACAAATCAGAACACATCAAGATACAAGTGTGTGTGTGTTTTCACAGTTTGAGCAGCACTGTGGTAAGGCAAGAAAGCAACCAAGTTGGAGTATGATTTATTTTACTTATATACATACATGCATACATACATGTACAAAGTGTGGGCTTATTTTACTAAATTTAATGATAACACAACTAAATACAATAAATGTAAAACAAGAGTTGCGTGTAATGGGTGTAACACCAGCAGCCTCATAAGACACTTACATATACAACATTCTGTAAATCTTAAGTAGTGCAGCAGATTTGCTTTAGAAAGCTGCAATGAAATATTCTATGGACGCGCATAGGCATTTCCGTACATAAAAGTCTAGATAGGATACTTTGATTTTTGAATCACCTTATCATAAATGCTACCAGAATGAAAACTACAAAGCTGAAGCCAGCACCGTGTTCAAATTTCCCCCTTCCGCCTTAAAAAGCCTGAGCCTTAGCCGTTATAATAATAACTAATGCACCATTTGAAGTGTAACAGTAAAATTCTAACAAGAAGCTGGCCAACTCTAGCCTTGTGTTCTGAGTCTGTACTGATTTCTGTAGCCAATAGCATTGCATAAATCACCAACTTCTAGGTAGCGTAAGTTTGAACTTTTTGAACAACCAGGGGCAAATCATCTTGTACATATGGTTGTTAATATTTTCAACTGTAGGGAAATGATCACAGCCTTTTCACATTTGATTTTGAATCTTTTCTCATATGTTCACATCTTTCATGCCATGTCCATTTTTTGTGCCAAGTAATGAAGAGTAGGATCAGGAGGGGGAATGGATAAACATTATCAGTATTGATAAAATCCTAACAATGCTCATACCAATCCAAGAGTTTTTTTTTGTTTGTTTGTTTTGGGGGTGGGGGGGTTTAGATTGTTAACACATGACAATGGGTCTACACCAAACAAGGTAGGTGTGAAAGCATCCTTAGAAAATAAACAGGGCTCTGAAGGAAGGTGATATATATGCATGTGCATCTTACCTTGTACCATACAATCTCTGGTTCTTTGCCAGGCTGGACATAGTCCTCTATGTCAGGACAGAGGATGTCCTTCCCTTTGCTCAACTCGGCCTTCTCAAAGTACTTCATTTTGGAGTTATAGCACAGGTCGGTGTCATTCTCAGACACTGTCAGCGACATAGACACTTTCATGCAGTATGTGGAATTTCTGCAAAAGAAGAAAAGTAAATGAATGTTTGAATAAACACTGTTCATGACACTGCTGCAAACTTTTAAAATAAAAAAAGAGTTGCAATGTGGTTTCCTTTGTCTTTGTCCTTTTTTGGAAAGCCAGCATTATTTTCTTTTCATAACCTTCATGAAACATTGACAGGGTAAAATTTACTTTTATACGATGATAAATCATCAACAGTCAATTATGTTATTCATTATTACATTGTTGCCAGCATTTTTGCCCCTCACATCAGAACAACCCAAATCCCCTAAAATAGATAAAGTGGGCAGGAGCCCCATTTCTCAGGTTGGTTAGAATGCTGCTTTCAGCAGCTTTACAGCGCAATAGAGTGCAGTAACAGCCCCAATTTAATTTACTGGAAAACAATTCCCCAAATGCAAATAGGAATGAAAACAAATGCCAGAACAGAACAGATATATGGAAGCCTGGAGAGGACAAAGTGCACTTGGTAAGCACAAGGCAGATGTGATGAAGTATAGCTCATGAGGATTATGAGGATAATCTTGTTGGCCAACAGAAACAGTACAAGCAAAATTGTAAGTGTAAAATGCTATGGTTCATTCTGAAATAAAAGGAAAATGATTATGGTGGTCTGACTACCTACAGTCTGCATTATGCACCAACAAGAACACATGCCCCACTTTCACAGCAACCCTATTACACTAGGCTAGACATTCCGTGTAATGAGTACATGCTTAACATTAATGCTGTACATATGATACATTCTGTACTATATACTGCATTAAAGTTTGTTCAATGTTTCTACATTTAACAAAGCAAAAAAACTGGATTTAGGTAGACGAACATGATCATGGCTTAGAAAAGCAATATTTATAAACAAGATCAAACACTGCCTATCATTTGTCACTGTTATGATATTGACCTTGGTAATTTTGCAATCACTCAATAGCTTCAGTACAGACGTTGTGTTTTTACAGAGATGTGTTTTGCTTGTCTTCCAGAGGAGACAACTGGAAGCCGAACTGACATTCTCATAACACCAACATGAGAATAATATAATTCCCTTTGCCTGGCAACGCATGCTGTCGGGAACATTACAAATGCCTGCAGAAATGCATTGTGTTTGCACAGCCGTTTTAGCATGAATATCGATGATGGAGGAGAGATGAACCTGGCAAATCTTGCATTGTCTATTGAGAAAACTTGGGGGGTGTACATAAAATGGAGGGATAAAAGAAGGTGAATGAAAAAGGGGGGGAGAAAGAAACTAATGCTTGAAGGCAGGCATGATAGTCAACAGCACCGAAGATTGATTGAGGCCTTTGTTTTCACATATTATGCAGATACAGTGCAAGCTAGCAGAAAATTACTTGCCAGAATTGATGTTCTGTAACTGTTCACTCATGACAAAAGTTTGAAAAGGGGGAAAAGGATTAGAAACAGCTGAACAGCTAGGTTTAAACAGGGGAGAGCAGAAACCGGCATTAGGTATAGTCCTGTAGCCCGACATGTGGTGCTGCTAAGCTCAGACTGTAATTTCACTTCATGTCGCCTCTCATTAACTCAACTCTGGTTCAGAGCTTGTAAAACCTATCAATAACAGGATGCGGCCCATCATACAAGCCAAAGCCGGCAGGAAAGGCCAGCAGCAAACATGTCTCAAACCACTGAGCAGTCAGAAAATTCAATCACCACATACACTTCCACTAACCATGGGCTGGCTAACTTCTCTGAGCTATGGACTTCCAGCCTGTTTGTGATTAGCAAGCTAGTAGAGATGCGGACCCTGGCTTGTTCCAGTTGGTTGATCTTTGGGCAAAAAGCCTACATGGGCCATCAAGATCAATGGATAGGGCTATTGACTGGGTTACAAGGGAATTCAGAAGCCAATGATCAATGCATCTGATCACACCGTATGCCTCCATCTGTGCTCATACTGCTAACAGGCCTGCCTCAGATAGTCAGAGTTCAATAGTCCATCACTGCCGCTTCAGCAAGCACGGACTTCCAGATAGGTTGCCTCCTGCAAGGTCTTCAGGTCTACAGGCCTGATCAGTGAGGGATAATGAGCAAATTTAGCATTTAATCTCTAGGAAGGAAAAGCTGATTACAGTCAGTCAGATGGAAACACCCTGCTGCAGCTGGACCCGACACTATGGTGAGCTGAACCACAGGCTGGCCACAAATCTCTGTGACGAACAGGCTAAATGCACCACTGACTTAAGTGGTGCACTTTTATGAAGCACAGATGCAAATGCAACATGATGTGGAGATTATAAGAAACACAGCACAGCAGATGGACACCTGTGTAAATGAGATCCCCCGAGCCCCCCACCGCTGCTAAATATTCCGGGTAGCACTGCTGAACCTGTCCATGGGGAACACAGAAGCATGTCCAAAGAGGGAGAAGTGATTGATGGACTAAGCCAACTCCTACAACACCTTTCCACTCACCACCTCTCCTACTTTGTGATATTTGGCCTACTGCTCTATTTTTTTCCCTGTCTGTCTTTCTTAATGGGCAAGGTGACAGTGTATATATATATATATATATATATATATATATATATATATATATATATATATATATATATATATATATATACCAACATTTATATAATATACCAATATTTAGACCAAGATTTAAACCAATTATAGAGAGCCTTTAACATAGTAGCAACAATTCACTACTTGTTTAGGTAGTTAAACTGCATAGACTCTTTTATTACTTTTACCAGTTGTTTGATGACTTGAAATGTGATAGATTACATTGCTGCTGCATTTTTTATGTTCCAACATGTACATTATTAACTTGTACAACTGAAAGCATGACACATATTGTATAAGGAGAAAACATTCTCAAATATTGAGATGCTATATTTTTGCCATACTGCCCACCATTTTTTCTTTTCCTCTTTCTTTTCCTCATTTAGATTAGACCTGCAGCAGGCTGGTAACAATGGTGCTCAGGTGGATAAGTGAAGAAACAGTTGTACACTTGACATTGATGGGATTCTGCAGACAAGAAGAAATGAACTAATAGTAAGATAATGTCAAAATGGTATGACTGTGTGTGTGTGTGTGTGTGTGTGTGTGTGTGTGTGTGTGTGTGTTTGTGCGCGCTTTATTGCTAGGAAGAAGATGGCAGGGCAACTATAAGGCATTACCGAAAAAAAGGCCTTGTGACAAAGCAACAAAAAAAGGTTCATTTCTATGACAGCTCGCTGTTCAGCTTGCACTAGCAGTGAATAACATTTCTGTTGAAAAAATTCTGCTGAGTTGCTGATGGTGCTGATATGTGTTTCACTGCTGATACTGCATGGACTGGATGTGTGTGTGTCCATGTCCATGCATATGATTGCCTGTTATGGAGAAAGTGGCCCTGCAAATGTCTTCAAATTCCCTAAGTAGTGGAAATTCTTAGCTCTAGTAGGGCAGGCTTTTCTTACTCATCTTTTCTCATGCTGTTTCACTTGTCAGTGAGTTGTTCAACATTTAAAACTTTCCATTTGACCAACTCTTGTCAAGGTCACCTCCACATTTGTCTGAAAATGGAGAATGCAAAGTGAGAAAAAGAAGATATCCGTATGCATGAGGCATTTCAGTGGGTGAAATACTAGCAGCTCTACAGTCCCCTTGATGAAGTCAGAAAGGGTAACCATTAGTTCCTACTGTTTACATGAGTCTGCTTTTTGAAAAGAATACTAAGCCACTTAAAAATCAAAAATAACACTCAAATATAAAATTAACAATACAGTGCAAAAGTCTTTTAAATTATATGTATGTAATACATTGTGATCTGATGTCACACTGTTATGAGTTAAATTTCTCCTTGAGGAGGTCCAGTATATACAGTTGCCATCCAATACCTTGTCTTGTCAATCAGGCTTTCAATAATGGGACAGAATAGAACGGGTTCTCAGCAGCCTAGTGGTAGGAGAGGTGAGCCAGCCACTGGGAGGTTGCAGGTTCAAGTCTCAGGACCACGACTCGGTATACCCGGTCATGCCCTTGGATAAGGCACTTAACTACTCCTCAGGTGGGCTTTGCTGGTGCTGCCTGACTGGGCATATTTAAGTGGCAAAATGATCAATTTCTCTTGTTGGATGGATAAACAAATAAAAATTGTAATAATGATCTAACAAATCCTTGCAGTAGCTGGTGTGCACTGAGAGGTCATCAGGAATTCTTTTACCTGTATCTTTCTAACCAAGTTTTTAACATATTTAAAAATACACAATTCTTCTTATTATTTTTTTTATGGTTATGTTTTAAATATCTTTTTTTGTACAAAATGAAGCCGAACCATTTTGATTCATCATGATTCATTGAGTTTCATTTTTCAATTTAATGTGTTCATTTAAATGTGTTCAAAAACATCTTAAAAACGTTTTTCAATAATGCACAGATATAAATACAACATAGAGAAAAGGTCTTCATGTAGAAGAGTAGGATTAGGGTGACCATTTGCTAAAAATGCCATCTTAAAAACATTTTTTAGGAACTGATTGCAAAGACTTTAGGCACTCTATAATGCATGATGTCTAAAGATTCAGGGAATGAGCCCAAAATGCTGCTGAATTCTCAGGGCTAGACTGAATCTAAAATGGACTGTTTTGTGGAATACAGTGTACAGTGGAAGCATGCATTGTGGTCTCTGGGCCAAAGAAAAAAATAACCATCCATACTGTTGCCAACATCTGTGAAAGCACTATTAACACTGAAAACCCATGATTATTTTAACATGCCAACCAAGCCACATTCTGCAAGATATGTCTACATGTATATATATATATATATATATATATATATATATATATATATATATATATATATACACACACACACACACACACACACACACATATATATATATATATATATATATATATATATATATATATATGTATATATATATATATACACACAAAGTACTGTGTGAAAGTTACATACACAGAGACAGATATATATATACACACACAGAGAGAGAGAAAGAGAGATAGAGTGAGAGAGAGAGAGAGAGAGAGAGAGAGAGCGAGAGAGAGAGAGAAATAACAATGCAAACATGATTAAATGTTTCTGTATCAGTAGACCTAATGGTATAGGCACAAATTAACACTGCATTACGTCCATCTCACAATCTCACATCTCGTGAGTAGATAATGGTAAAACTGCTCATTAAATAAATACATTGTATGCTGTATGAAAGTATGTCAAGGTGTAAGTAATAGCATTTCTATAATGCATGATCATGCCTGAACCTTTGTGCTAGGCATTAAGGAGCTTGGAGGGAAATTAATAACGTATAATTAGCAGGATCAAAGCAGCTGTTGTATGGGAATTAGGTAGCTTGTGGACCACAACCCTCGCCTGGTTAAATCATTAGGCTAGGCCATTAACTTCCTCCTCATTGCCACATAGTCCCTTTGCTTGGAGACTAAGATGGAGTGAGAGCACTCCATACACTACAGCCTACTGGCTCTGAAGAGGAGAAACAGGTCAAGCAGCTGTGGCTAATTTCGCTTTTATATGCAAGCTCAGATGAGATTTCTCATACAGAAGAGAATCTTTCACTTGCCTTAATTAGAAGATTATATAATGAGAAGATTTAGGGTGAATGCCAACATAGCTTTGACTGAGGTTTAAAAACAGTCCTTGAGCCTCCATGGCAAGCCTCAAGTAATATCATGACTTATGACTTTTCAAAGGTTTTGTCTGGCTGGTGAGTGATTAACACTTAGAAATCACAGCTATCAGTGGGAATAATAAAAGCATGATGTAATTCAATACCAAGTATTTTTAACTCACAGTGCATTAAAGCAAGCTGTGAAATACCATTGGAAGAACTCTCAACTCATTTGAGTTCATAAGTAGAAAAGTGGTGCAACCATCTAGAGGTCTTGCAGGGCCAGTGTGCAACAAAGTTTTCTTACACAAACACACCAGTAGGTTTCCTACACAAACACACCCACTAAACCTTGCATTTGGCAGATAAGCATAATCAGGTGTGTAGGTTAATCATCAAACTGAATTAGACACCGACCCTCCAATACTGGAGCTGTGCACATCTGATCTAAGGGGTGGCTCTATCAGTGGGAAATCATGGGTTCATTCCCCTGTGAAGCCACTGCGCTCTGTGGTTGGCACAATTGGCCTCACTCTCTCTGGGAGGCCCCCATCTCTCTCCGTCACCGCTCAGTGCAATGCTACCCAATGCGAACATCTGTTTGCTAAGGTGAACTAATAAAACTGGTGCTTAGCAGTCAGCAGCTTTATATGACTTGAAGGAAGTTCATGCTTCCTTCAGCCCCCCCCCCCCCCTAACAAATTATGGCAAAAAAGAACACCTTTGACATTTTTGCTAATTTATTTTTTATCATTTCTTGACAGAGCAAGGTCAGAAGGGCAAACTAGAGAATGCTGACACAGAATGAACATTGAGTATAAACCCAATGCATAATTCACTCTATTCAATGTACATGTACTGCACTGCATAACTCACTCTGTAATTAAGTGTAGTCACATAGTTGCATTTCAATAGTATCACAAAACAAGTGATAATGCTTGACTTCTAAAAGTTAAGTCTTTTTCCAAGAAGGTTATGTCTATTTGAGGGAAGCATACAGATAGTGAAAGAAATGTAACTGACATGCTGTGTTTGAACTTGGCATATGCTGGTGTACTGATACTGACATTATAGAGCAAGTGGGATATTTCTGGTATGTACATGCCTTGATGAGAAGTCAAATGCCCAGCTGGCCATTTGACCGAGAAGTATGTGTATGTGTGAAAGACAGAGAGTGAGAGATCAAGAAAAAATCTCTCAAGGGATGGTTTGTAAAGATCTCTCTGGCCACAATATGTTCAGGCCAGTGAAGTTGAAGTGGTGGCAGTAGTGCTCTCCTAAATCACTCCTTTATGGCCAGTGCATTATTTATGACCTGGTGGAAGGTCAGTGTGCACAGGGGCCACAAAAAGAGAGGGAGAGGAGGAATTGGGCCCCTACCTGCATGCGACTGCAGCATAATTCACGCAGGAGGGCATGGAGTTCAGCTGATTAACGATTTTCTGCTGGGGTCGAGTCCAGCCAAATGCCCACCCCACTTAACCTGCATTTAACACACCACCCATCACCGTGCAACTGTACTGCCTCACATTCACACTCACATGTGTACATGTGTGTGCATACACACCAATATGTGGTCAGGACTAACGGATATGAACATTTTGTTATCAACACCTATTTTGAAGAGCTAAATTTATGGTCAATAATATTTTTGACCATTTAATATGGTCAAAAATTAAACAGATGCAAGTTATAAACTGCTCTATTGGATGATATCATGTCAGAGTTGACAACTGTAAACTGTCACACATAGTTTGTCACACTCATCTGTCATATTTTACAACTCAGCAGAAACTCACAAACTTCTCTATAATAAAGATATCATAGCATAGCTTCAAAGAGTTTTTGGTGATTCTGTTAATTAGCACTTATTGTTCATCAGTTACGTTCTCAGAAAGAACTTTTAATATTTGAAGTTTTGAGAAGTTATTCTCATACTTAAAGTATGAGTTTTTTAAATATAATGGTGTTATATGTTGTTATATGCCTGCATTGCTATAATAGAAACTAATAAGCGGTTAGTAGCAGCTTACCAGTCTCTAAGCTTAAAGTACTGGATTATAAATATCATTACATAAACATTTCTTCTCACATTAGAAATATCAGCTCATTGCAAAAAAAAACAAAAAAAACTCTAATTATTGATGTCTTAATGCCAGGATCTTTCATTGTCACTACTGATAAATCCATTATACTTCAATAATGGTCAATATGTAAATACTAGCCAACAAATGTATTGCTATATCTCCTTAACTCTCTCTTCTGAAAAAAAGGTCAGTCTATCATTGCCTCATCTACAGTCTCCCTCTCTCTCACTCCCTCTGTAATAGTGTAGAATATTATGTAGTTATAGCCACAGCGGGTTTGTGTCTAAATATTCAAATATTGCAGACTTTAACAAGAAATAAAAATGAATGACTGTGGTCAGCTGAAGTGTCAGTTCACTGTATAAAGAGAATAATGAACAGAAACGTACATTTCTTTCTCCTTCTCTTCCTCTCTCCGTCTCTCTCTCTCTCTCTCTCTCTAGGCATGTGAAGCAAAAGCACTGTGAAGCTGTAATGCAGATAATCTGTTTATTGGGTCAAAAGAACCATTTGTCCTTGTAATTAGGTTGAAACTAGTTCAGTCTCATTTGTCTTGTATAATAAGTGAAACGTAATTACGTTAAAATGAAATCTTTGGTGGAAGTTTGCAATTTAGTCACATGGACTTCAAAGAAAATGCCTTCAATTAGCTGAGCTCCTCATCACCTGAAGAATATCCATCATGTCATGCAATATGAAATATAAGTCAGAGCTTTGTCCTTTGAGTTGTTTTGATGATTCATTCAAGAAATCCTTTCATCTTCTGTGCCTGAAAAAAAGTCTAAAAGGTCATGTCTAAAGCAAATCTAAACAATGCTAGTGATTCTACTATTCATGGTATTTAAGCATTAAATATTAAATAGAAAATGACCATTGGCAGAATGATTTAGTACAAAATACAAAATGAGATTTATTCTTTTCCCAGAAAATAAGCCCACTAATGCATATATATATATATATATATATTCAAATAGCTGCATAAGCAAATATCAAACAAATAGTTGGTTTAGGTCCCAGGTCGTTGCAGGTCATTCTAACACAGTTTTAGGAATAATTGTTCATCAGTGCTGGAGTTAAAGTAGCCTAGAACTGCTAATTCACCAACATTTGATCCTGAAACTTTGCGCAAACTGCTGGGCACATAGCCATGCAGCAACAATCTCATCTAGCTCATAGCTAATGAAAAGGCAAACAGAAAGACAAACATGGATAGTTTGGAGACTACTTATTTGCATTCATAAGCACTACAACTGGTTTCCTGATACGTTTATAATCTGCAACAAGAAGCTGTCAAACACTAAAAAAGTTGCGACGCTGAAGTCAGCTTCTCATTTGAAATGTCCCATTTCACCTTAAATGGTGCAGCAGTAGCATTCATTTAAGGTGGAATGGGAAAATTTGAACGAGAAACTTTGACTTCAACCTTATAAAAAGTTGATCTACTCTGAGGAAAAGTTTCCTGCCGGAGATGTGAGAGAAGCGGTTACAGCAGAGCTTTAAAGCAGAGCAAAGTAAGTCTGTGTTTTACTTTATATCATATTTTATTCTATACTAGTGTAGCAAGGTGCTATTGAACTGTAGTACAGAATGAATTAAGTAAATCAAAGGGGTACACCAAGCTTCTAACTAGGGGGGTTTTGAGCAGCGACACAACAAACACAGAGGTGAAATTTATAATGGTGTGTTCAAGAATTGACATTTATCAGCAACCATAATAGACATTTGAAGAAAATAACAAAAGGGAAGCAATGAACTTTAGTCTGTAGTAGTAATGAGAAAACAAATAAACCAAAAAAATTATCGCTACCCAGGTAGTCTTTTTTTTCTTTTTTTCCTACGTGCACGTTAAGTTCTATTTATCAAAAAAATTGGTCCGTATATAGAAGTGTGTGTGTGTGAGGGTGTGTGAATGTCCAGCTGGAAAATTCTTGCAAAACTTTAACCATGAAAAAAAAACCAGTCTGCATAATGCAGAAAACCTTGTTAAATATCAATCCCGTACTGAAACACTATAAAATACTGCTCCAGATACAATACTTCGTGATAACACAAATACAAAGGCTCATACTAATGTAACTGGAAACTCCATGTCTTTAGGAACTTATTAACTAGCCTTACAATGTCATACAAAACAAAACTCTTTACTGAAAAGATGATGAGCGCAATTAAATTACTTTACATTTGTACGTCTAACAAAACAGCACAAAAGAAAGGCTTAGCCGCGTTAGCCTACATGCTAATCGGAACCAATTAGCTCCAGTATCGGCGTAAAACATCACTTATGCGGCTAAATAAACTTTAGTCTCCTTCCGACTGGTTTTTATAGTTACACATATTTAGGATTCATCATATTTCTTAGGATATAACTCACTTTCAGCACGTTTAACTCTTAATGTAGCATCATGAGCTAACTAGCTTAAAAGAAGTTTGAGAAAACTCACCGGAGCTCTGAACTATAATGGCTGTAAAATGTTCGGCAAATAAGCTGGAATACTACTACTTTCTCTGCTAAGAGTTCTTTGGTGGCTCCTATTTCGTGTAGTTAGTTGCAAAAAAGCATTTCTGCACGTATTTTATCTGCGAACTCGTGAAGGAGCGGCATGTACACGAGAGAGAATTTGAAGCGTCTAGCACCAGGGCGAAAAAGGGAGGGGGGGGGGGTCTTCTCATCTTGCTGAGCAGTAGGTGCTGTTATAACACTAAATTTAATCCCTTAGTGTACAGTTAAATTTAGGAGGGCTACACTAGGACATTAACATGAATAACAGGAGATGTTGAAAGAACAAAATGGCTGTTCTTAACATTTGGGTTGCAGACCCCTGGGCTAGATAATGCTCCATTAAATTATATCAAATTCAGATTGAACAAATCCATTTAGGGCATCAAGATGACATCTGGAACCAAACTTTGTTCTTCTGAGTAGCTAACTGTCATTTATTTATTTATTTATTTATTTATTTATTTATTTATTTATTTAAATCGTAACAGCCCTAAAACCAATATACAGCACAACCTGTCTCTTACAGCTGTATGTAAGAATTCACAGCCCCCACTGTCAGTGACCACCAGATGACCTTGAGAAGTTTGTAACTGCATCTATAAAACTATTCAAATCACTCCATAATCATCAGCAAACCCATTACTGGTGGAAAAGTTGAAAGTCACACATGGATGGAAAGTGAGGTTTACTAGACTCTTGTTGCCAATGCACAGATACAATCTGAGAAACTTAAGATACTTTCGCCCTGTTCACTGTCATTCTATCTATTCTCTCTTTTTCTCCGTCTGTCTGTCTGTCCGTCTCATTCCCTCCATCTCTCACACTCAGTCTGCCTGTCTCTCTCTATCTCTCCCTCTGTCTGTCCATCTGTCTCTCTTCCTCCCTGCAAAACAGTCAGCTCCCTTTTTAAGTCACATCCCATCATGCTTTGAGTGACAGCCGCAGCATTGCGGTCGACTTTGACTTCTGACACTGGCAAAGCAGGGGTTCGTGGGGGGAGGGAGGAGGCAGAGGCAGCCAGAGCAATTTGATTTAGCTAAAGAACTGCATTCTGACATTTTGTCTGGAAGATAAAGCCATACATCAGATACTGAGAAGGTCAGTGTGGAAGCTATCAGATAGTGTCTTTCTGGGCTTTGCTTAGACACAGCCTGCAAGAATCTTCTCCCCACCCAGACCTGGAGGAAATACAACACAGAATTGAGCTGAGGATTTGAAAGGAGGAAACCGTTGCAAAATTACAGTTCAGGAGTTGACAATGACAAACTGTTCTGCCAGTGGAAAATCAGCGGATAAGCACAGAAATGGAGAAAACTTGATCTGCTGCTACCTCCCAGCAAATAAACCCAACCTTGTGAATTACATAGTTCTATTTTTTAAATGTCATGTAATGATAGCTTTCTTTTCAAAATCCTAAGCATAGAGAGTCCGACCATCAAAAGGTTGTATATTATAATCTGGCTTTGCTGTAAGCTCAACGAGACCTCCTTCATCCACCATGACTGAAGCTGCATACTGGAGGAAGGCCTGACTACTTTTCTTACTTCACTCTCCATATGTTTCACAAGATAATGTAATCTTTAGCATGCTGCATAAGGGCAAGTCATCAGCCAAAGGATTATCTGGTAAAATGGACTTACAATTATGACACTTTGTATGGTGTTATGTAACATATTTAAATATATGATCAGTTTTCAATTTACTAGACACACACAAAAACAGCTAGGGGTTTGATACAACATTTGATTGCTAATAATACCCAATATTAATAAGTCCAAGAGAGCATAATTGGTCTTGTTAAGTATAAATAAATTAAATAACATGTTTTAAAAAATCATTGTACTCCCAGTTTTTGATAGCATGTACACTGCTCTTTTGCTGGTGCATCGTATCTGTTGTAAGAACCTCAGAAAAACTAATATTATAGAAACCCATTATCCCCAAATGGATACCACCAGAACGACCTTTGTTTTTGGCAGCAGTTATATATTGACTTACATATATTAAATATTGACTTACAAATTTTGACTTTTTTCCAAAAAAAAAAGCTAGAACAATATGTGAAATGCAAATAAAAACAAAAGGCATCGATTAGCAAATCCACTTTGACCTGTATTTAAATGAAAACAGTTTCATGACATTAAATGTTATACTTTACCAACTTCATTGTTTTTTGTTGATATATGTTCATTCTTAAATTGATGCATACAGCACAATCCAAAAAAGCTGAATGGGGGAATTTAAAATTAGGAATGTCATGAATGTTTAAAAAAACATCTACAACAGCTAATACAAATATGCTAGTCTAGAAAAGAAGCATGCTGGAAAGGCTTAGTCCTTTAAGAGCAAGGATGGGTTGAGGGTTACCACTTTGCCAAAAAAAAAAAAAAGCATCAGTGAAAAATGCAATACTTTAGGAAAGACATTTCTCAATGACCAGTTGCAAGGCTTTAAGGTATATCATCGGCTACAGTGCATAACATCCTAAAAGCAATCAGAAAATCCTGAGAAATCTCTGTATGTAAGAGGCAAGGCTGAAAACTGACTGCCCATGACTTTCAATCCCTACGATAGCACTGCATTAAAAACAGGCATACCTATTTCATGAATATCACAGCATGGGCTTAGTAATACATTGATAAACCGTTGTCAAACATCAAGGCATCCTCAAATACAAGTTAAGACTGTACTATGCACAGTGGAAGCCACATGTCAACAGTGTTCAAAAATGCCGCCAAGGCTGCATTATCAGCAAGTGCAGTTCTAGACTGGCCTGCATGCCATTCACATCTGTCTCCCTTTGAAAATGTGTAGCATCATGAAATGCAAAATACAACAACAAAAGGTCCTGCACAGTTGACTTATATAATGGAAGAAAGGCAAAACATTCCATATTTTATAATGTGTCAACAAAATTAGAATGAACATACACGCACCGGCCAATTTATTAGGCAGGTAGTTAGGTTGCTAGTAAAGGGTTGGACCCCCTTTTGCCTTCAGAACTGCCTTAATTCTTCATGGCATACTTTCAACAAGGTATTAGAAACATTCCTCAGAGATTTTGGTTGGTTATTTGAGTTCCTGTTGCCTTTCTATCATCTGGAACCAGTCTGCCCATTCTCCTCTGACCTCTCACATTAACAAGGCATTTTTGTCCACACAACTGCCACTCACTGGATATTTTCTCTTTTTCGGATCATTCTCTGTAAACCCTATAGATGGCTGCACGTGAAAATCCCAGTAGATCAGCAGTTTATGAAATACTCAGACCAGCCTGTCTGGCACCAACACCCACGCCACGTTCAAAGTCACTTAAATCACCTTTCTTCCCCGTTCTGATGCTCGGTCTGCACTTCAGCAGGTTGTCTTGACCACATCTATATGCCTACATGCATTGAGTTGTGGCCATGTGATTGGCTGATTAGCTATTTGTGTTAACAAGAAATTGGCCGGTGAATGTATATTTGAAAACAAACACAATAAATCGTATACTGTGCTGTTTTAAATTTAATACTGATCAAAGAGAAATACACTAATAACTGTTTTCCTTTGTCATTAGCATTTCAGATATCACAAATGTAATGCACTTTGTCTTTCTGTGGTCCACACATTCAGTCCTAGTCAGAAGACATGTTTCAAAATGAAGGCTGTAGCTGAGATAGGACACACCTACCTAAGCACTTGTGTACAAGGGTTCCTCTTCAGTACTCACTCATGCACTTTTAAGATCTGGGCTGTACCAGCACATCCTTGCTTAAATAAGCAGTGTGATGCATTTTAATCTTACCTTTAAAAACATTAAATGATCATTTATGTTTATTACTCTTGTACCACAGCACAACCCCCACCCCCACCCCCCCACCCCCACAGCTGTTTCCTCTGATTTTGCACTGCATTTGGACGAGTACTGGCGATGTAACAGCTGAGAAAGGTAGTCTACCATGGCTGCTGCAGACTTGGCGTTAAGTGTGTAAAAGACAGATGTTGAAGCCACAAACTTGCTCAAGTTGCATCCCATTGCCAAAAGTGTTGCACTGATATTTCTGGCTTTGCTTAATTAAATGGAATTGAGGCACGAGCATGGAACAAATCTCCAATCAGCATGGCATGAAGGGTATCTAATAGATTGGTGCAGACCTTTACACATGCCTCTCTTAGTCAGATTAAATTGTACTCCAATCGAACTGGGCCACCCCTCTGACGCCCACCCACCCATCCTCACTCTCAGTAACACATGCCTGAAGTGCACTGGTACTTCTAATAGGAATGCCGCTGGCTGGAATACCAGAAGCAGCAGGTTTACATGGAGAACAGGCTGTAATTCATGTGAAATACATGCAGAAGGTTAAATGATGGGGGAGAAGCTCTATGTTTCTGCAATTTGCTGTGAAAAGGTCAAACTCATACAGCAGGGAGGCATTACCATCCAGAGGACTGCAGCCATGAAAGCACAGATAATACCGCTGTGTGGACAGACATAATGTTATGCTTTTTTGTGAGGAGGAGGGGGGTTCACCCAATTATCTCCCCAATATTAGTCATTGGTATTTGCCACCTGCTGTCTGAACCTTCTGCAAGGCACCAGGCAGATTAGGGATGTGAAGGCATGTTGTCTTGGTCAGAATAAAACCTCACGCATTCATAAGACAACAACTATCTTCTTCTTCCAACACATGTGAAGCTTGTACCTGCTCATGACTGGTCAGCACTGCTATAGATGGACAGATGCAATCATTACCCTTACCTTTTTTTCCTCCCCTCAAAGCATCAATAATGTAAATGTCCTCTTAAAGGTTGTGTACATTAAATGAGGTTCAAAATTACACTACACTTACTTTCCCACTTTACATTTTTTTTCACTTCAAAATAAATAGGAATAGATAGATGAACCTCTTGGCCACATGTGCTACTTGAGAGCCCATTATGATACTTTTTGATGAGTGGCCAAACCGTTACACCTGTGTGTGTGTGTGTGTGTGTGCGTGTGTGTGTGTGTGTGTGTGTGTGTGTGTGTGTGTGTGTGTGAATGTGCTGAATACGGAGATGTCTTTTGTTTGGTGAGATTAGGCTCATCTGCCTAACAATGCAGCTGATTGGGTTGCTTTGATCAAAGCAGTACTTTCGTAATGAGTTTAGCTAGCTGTGGGACTTCATCAATTACTGCAGGAAACCTCCTCATGTCTCTTCCTAATCAAAGCAGGGTCTCTCTTCCCATCACACACACCACACACAGGATGAACTGTGTTTGTGCATGTGTTAGTGGTTTCTGAACTGAAACTAAAATTCATATTTTAGCAGCCTACAATTTGGCCCATGCCTGTGACACATTGCTCCATGTTCAGCGCACAGGTTACTGACGGCACTGCCAACACTTTCAGCAATGTTGCCAAACTCTTTGCTATATCTCTGACCATGGTCAAACAATAACAAAGGCAATAGACTGATTCACTGGGTTAAATAATAACAGTCGATTTTATTTATATATGGTCTTCCAGTGAAGACGTGTATTTATGTGAATATAGTGAATGTAGTATTTAAAATATTTCAAACACGATTAAATGTGGTTGAACCCTGGTATATAATTCCAAGCAAATCACATTTAAGTACATGAATGGTGGCAAAGATGTACGAAGTAATTTCTTTCATTCTCTTAATGAAAAGACGTCTGGTTTGTATTTGTATTTTTTTTATGTGCAAAACATTAAAAAACACAAGTTAAGTCATTATGGAAAGGATGGATTAGATGCTCGACCAGTACTGAATACATTTTATTTAAACATGTAATGAAAGGATTGTTGTATTATGCTTAAAGGAATGGCTGATTAGTTTACAATAATTACAGAAATAAAGTTAATCTTCTAATTGCCTGAGATCAAGGCATTTCAATCAGCTGGATTCGAGAACAATTTCTGAGTGCACCTCACACAGAGCCCAACACAAGTCAAAGTGATGTTGAGACTGAGACAGGAACTTTACCGTTAACTGGTCTTGAGACCAAGGCTTGAGTACTACTTGAGTACTACAACACTTCTAGCAATGTCTGGTGCGAACCTCTCCCCATAATAACAGGCATTAGGTCGATTCTTTGTGTTTAATCTCCAAATTGTTTTATTTATTGCTGTTTTATCTCTTTTATGAGCTTTCATTTATTTTGTGTATACATTTTCTTTGTTCATTTAGTTCAATTAGATTTGTTAAAATTACTTTTTTAAATCCTTTGATTTAAATAAAAATGAATCCTTTGATTTAAAGTGAATACTGTACACTGTATGTAAGGTTCACTCTCAGTGTACTTCTGAGTCAAAAAAGATGTTCACTGATCGTAAGTTTTAGTAAGTTTTATTTATATAGCCCTTTTATGGTTTCAGTTTCACAGCCTTTCAAATGTATTTATATGAACCCATTTTAAATTGTAGAGAATGAGAGATTCTAATCACTGCGAGATGTGCTCAAGCTCCTGAAAGAAATTCTAAGCACATCGTATTTCCACATACATGTAGTGCAAACGTGTGCAAAGAAACAAAAACAGAACTTTATGAAGAGCTGGGTAAGGCACAATTCACTGCAGTTGGGATGGATAGCTGGACAACTCAAGCTGGACAAAGCTTGCTTTCACAAAGAACATTACATTTCCTTTATCTCCCTCTCCTTGCCCAATACAGCCATCTAAATGTTTTGCCTACAGCAACAGCTTTCCATGTCATGCCAGTCTGTCTCGCTCATCCATTCAACCCACATGCCTCCCCAGCCATAGCAAATGTGCCTCAGCATACATCATGTGTGACCACCAACCACTGACCCCCTGCCCCCCACCCCCAACCACCTCCAATCCATGCTGTGTGTGTGATGTGACAGGTGAGCTGGGTTTATTGTGCACAGAGCCACCCTGAGCAGGGTGAGGGAGTGCCGACGGTGGTGTGCTTCTCTGTCACCTGCCTGAGAGATACCCAATCCCTGCGAGCTCCCGCAGGGCTGCAAGCACCCCCGGCGCCAAGCATGGAAAAGCCCAGAATGGAAGAGCATGCAGGGAATCCATAAATATCCAGCAAGTGCACGCACACTCAAAGACGGCAGGAAAGATCCGTCACAGTCTTCCCCATTGTGAGGGGAGTGAGGAAGAAAAAGGGAGGTGGAAGTAAAGCTGCCCATCCATCCCAGTAGACAGCACACTGTTTTACACTGTCTAAACAGGTCGTCGATGAACACCTTGGACGTGTTTCGTAACCACTAGCTAGTATTTTGGTTGGTCAATAAAATTGGCTGAAATCAACATTTCTCATATTTATTGATATACAGTTGATAAAGCCTCAATAACGCTTGGAAGTTGCCTGGTATGTAACTTAATGAAAGCTCAAATATAAACAAATCATTCTTGAGTATTTAAATAGTTTCAAGCTTTTATGTTCCAGGATATTGGGGGTAGCTGTTGGCCTGATTGCAAGAGAGGTGAGCCAGAAATCAGAAGGTTGCTATTTTGGATCCCAGAAATGACTGGGAAATCCAGGATGGATTTGACCAGCATGCTATTGTGCGCATGGGCAAGACATTTAAACCCACTACTTCAGGTACCACAGCTCTGCTTGGTGATGCTGGTCTGCTCCTAAACTGAGCATTAAAAGTGATCAATTGTCAATGAAAAATAGATCAATTAAATGTCCCTTATTTCCAGTTAAATGGTCTTTAACTACAAGTTAAAGTTAAGTTTTTCATTTTTCAGTGTCACATATATTTAAAATTACACACAGACCTCCAAGAATATCAATTTTGTCAGGATGTAATTGTGTCCTCCCGAAAAAAGTTTTCCAAAATCTCTCACTGACATTACGTTCCCCTTCAAAGAAACATTAGTATTCACACAAGCAACTACTTAAATACACCTTCAAATTTCTTAAAAAAAAATACAAATTTCTTTGTGCTTTGTTTTGTTTTTTACAAAAATTAGATTTAAGGGAAAAGTCAAAGGAAAATAAGTGAAAAAAAAGATGTAGACAAAAATGGGTTAGGTGAAAAGCATGCTCAGCGCCTGCTTTAGATCTGATCCAAAGTAAATAACTGAAAGGTCTCTCACTTTTGCAAAGTACTGTATAACTTATAGTGTATATGAATCACTAGGTGCTCCTCAGGGAATACAGGAATACAGACAGAATGTAAGCTTGATAATAATGTTTACCATATAAAAAGCATAAATGTAAAATGTATCCAAACCCAACCTTTGCTGTTAGTATAACACATTATACCACACAACTTGAATAAAAAAATAGAAGACAATATTAATATTATTTACAGTTTCTGGAATTACTGTATTATTTAGATAAGGAAGGCTCTGACCAATCAAGCTGTCCTTATAGAAGTGATAGAGGTGGACCTCTATAGGACTTTACTTTACTTTTCATCTGTGGTGTAACCCATGTGAATAATATTACTTTTCAGTGGAGAAACAAGGTTACACAACATCTATTACTCCAAAGCATTAAAACCATGGCATTTAACTGCTTATGTTTTACGTGAGTACCTTTTAGCTATAAACATCACACTTTCGTGGGCATGCGCACAAGGATTAATCAGAGCTTTAATACCTTAACCTGGGTAAATGGAGAAAGCTGCTAAGTGCCATCATAAAATGAATTATCCATGGCTGCATTTGTTTTGTGAAACAGAATCTTAGTCAGAAACAAGCTGTCAGACAGGATCTTAGTGAGCTTCTGTTGTTTATTTGAATTTCAGTAATGTGACATTTAAGAATCTTCTTCTTCTTTCAGCTGCTCCCTTTAGGGGTCGCCACAGCAGATCATCTGCCTCCATCTTGCCCTATCCATTGCCTCCTCTACTTTCACACCAACCATCTCCATGTCCACCTTCACTACATCCATAAACCTTCTCTGAGGTCTACCTCTTCTCCTTCTACCTGGCAGCTCCATCTCCAACATTCTTTGCCCAATATATCCACTATTCCTCCTCAACACATGTCCAAACCATCTCAACCTGGCCTCTCGGGCTTTATCTCCAAACTGCTCCACCTTCACTGTCCCTCTGATCTGCTCATTTCTAATCTTGTCCAGCCTCCACCCAACGAAAATCTCAGCATCTTCATCTCCGCCACCTCCAGCTCAGCCTCCTGTCTTTTAGACAGAGCCACAGTCTCCAAACCACACATCATAGCAGGACGCACTACTGTCTTGTAAACCTTCCCTTTCACTCTTGCTGCTATACTTCTGTCACACATCAGCCCTGACAGCCGTCTCCACCCACTCCATCCTGCCTGCACCCTCTTCTTCACCTCTTTTCTACACTGCCCATTGCTCTGGATGGTTGATATTTGAAGTCATCCACCTTTACGACCTCTACTCCTTGCATCTTCACCTTTCCACCTGCCTCCCTCTCATTCATACACATGTATTCTGTCTTATCTCTACTGACCTTCATTCCTCTCCTCTACAGTGCAAACCTCCACCTCTCCAAATTCTCTTCCACCTGCTCTCTACTTTCACCACAGATTACAATGTCATCTGCAAACATCATGGTCCATGGAGCCTCCTGCCTGACCTCATCTGTCAACGTGTCCATCACCATTTCAAACAAGAAGGGGCTCAAAGCTGATCTCTGATGTAACCCCACCTTCACCTTGAAACCATTTGTCACTCCAACTGCACACCTCACCACTGTCTCACTATCCTCATACTTGTCCTGCACCACCCTAACATACTTTTCAGCTACACCTGACTTCCTCATACAGTACCACAGTTCCTGTCTTGGCATCCTATCATATGCCTTCTCTAGATCCACAAAGACACAATGTAGCTCCTTCTGACCTTCTCTGTACTTCTCTACCAACACTCTCAACTCAAAAACTGCACCTGTGGTACTCTTTCTGGGCATGAAACCAAACTGCTGCTCACTGATCTGGACCTCTCGCCTTAGCCTTGCTTCAACAACTCTTTCCCATACCTTCATGGTATGGCTAATCAACGTTATACCTCTGTAGTTACTGCAGCTCTACACATCAACCTTGTTCTTAAAAATGGGGACCAGTACACTGCTTCTCCTCTCATCAGGCATCCTCTCACTCTCCAGGATTTTGTTAAACAACCTGGTCCACTGCCTTCTCTCCTAAACATCTCCATACCTCCACAGGTATGTCATCTGGACCAACTGCCTTTCCATTCTTCTTCCTTTTTAAAGCTGCCCTCACTTCCACCTTACTAATTCTCTGCACTTCCGGATCCACTATCTCTCCACCCGTTGTCCTGCTCTCTCTCTCGTTTTCCTCATTCATTAGTTCTTCAAAGTACTCCTTCCATCTACTCAACACTCTCTGTTCACTCACTAGTACATTTCCCTCTCCATCCTTTATCAGCCTAACCTGCTGTGCATCCTTTCCAGCTCTATCTCTCTGTTTAGCCAAATGATACAAGTCCTTTACTCGTTCTTTACTGTCCAGCCTCTCATACAGCTCATCATAGGCCTGAGCTTTTGCCTTTGCCACCATTCTTTTTGCTATGTGACTAGCCTCACAGTACTCTTGCCTAGTTCCTTCATCTCTCTGGTTATCCCACTTTTTCTTAGCTGCCTTCTTCTTCCGAATACTCTCCTGGACTTCCTCATTCCACCACCAACTTTCCTTGTCTTCTTTCCTCTGACCAGGCGGAACACCCAACACATTCTTGCCAGTTTCTCTCACCAACTTAGCTGTATTTTCCCAGTCCTCAGGTAGCTCCCCACTGCCTCCAAGGGCCTGTGGCAATTTTTCCCTGAACTGCCTGCAACCATCCTTCTTCTTCAGCTTCCACCATCTTTGGCTCTGTCTTCACTCTCTTCCTCTTCTTTATTTCTAATCTCATTCTACAGACAAGCACCCTATGCTGCCTTGCTACACTTTCCCCTCCAATCTCCTTTAGGTGGCATCTCCTGCTAAGGATATAATCCACCTGTGTGCACCTCCCTCCACTCTTGTATATCACCCTGTGTTCTTCCCTCTTCTGAAAATATGTGTTTACCACAGCCATTTCCATTTTCTTTGCAAAATCTACAACCATCTGACCTTCCGCATTTCTGTCTTTCACACCATACATACCCAGCACCTCTTCATCCCCTCTGTTTCCTTCACCAACATGTCCATTGAAGTCTGCACCAATCACCAATCTCTCCTCTCTAGGGACACCATCTACCACTTCATCCATCTTACTCCAAAATTCCTCTTTCTCCTCCAACTGACAACCAACCTGTGGTGCATATGAACTGACCACATTCAAAATCACACCATCAACCTCCAACTTCAGGTTCATGATCCTGTCTGACACTCTCTTTACATCCAGAACACTTTTCCCAAGCTGTTCTTTTAGGATTATCCCTACTCCATTTCTCTTCCTCTCTACACCATGATAGAACAATCCTCCTCCAATGATTCTGGCCTCGCTTCCTTTCCATCTGGTCTCCTGAACACACAGAATATCTACCTTCCTTCTCTCCATCATGTCCCTACTCTAACCTCCACACTCCTGCCTTTCCTTCTCTCTCGCTGCCTTCTAACCTGCCTTCCTCCTCTCCTCTTTGATGGTCTTCGACCTACAGTAGTCCAATTTCCACCGGCACCCTGCTGGTCAACAGCACCAGAGGCGGTCGTTGTTAACCCGGGCCTTGACCGATCCGGTATGGCAATCATATTCGTGATCCGCATGATAGTTTTGGCACAAGTTTTACGCCGGATGCCCTTCCTGACGCAACCCTCACCATTTATCCGGGCTTGGGACCGACACCAGAAGTACACAAAGTACACCCCTAATGGCTGGATTGACATTTAAGAATACATTTTACAATTCATACTCAAGCTGGACCACTTCAGTCAATAAACATGGCTTAACTAAAACATTTGGAGTTTTCTGACCATCTAAATTGATATTAGCTGACATTACTTGCTACATTTTTAGCAACAGAAAATAGTTTCTGTGTTTGAAATTGTCATAATGCTAATTTAAACACTAAAATAAACAGGTAACTGTCTTTCTCACTATAATAAACAAGAAAATCAAAAACTCCAGTAACAAGACATAACATATATGGTCAGCTGGCTTCATTATGTTATATTATGGGATATACATATGTCAGTGCTATGCACTTTGTAATGAGCTGCCATGGAAGATTAGCTCAAGAGTTAAAGCATGACTATCGTACTGTGTGAGTAAAGCTCTTGTAAGGTCAGTAGAAACTCATTCTGCTGTCATCCTGACGGCCTCTCCTAGAGAACTCAAAGACAAACACTGTCGCCGGCGATTATTTTGCACATTAGTTGACATATGGAATAAAAGGGACTCGGCAACAAATTCATCAGATTTGAGACGGCGGCTCCATTCCTGCCAAAAACATTTCTTTTCACACGCATGTCATCTCTGAGCTGGCTTCACTCCGTGATAAGGTACAACAGATGAGCTTTTCAGAGCTGGGAGACAAAAGCTCCCTCATCATTTCAGGAGTTGTTCGGGGTTCTTTGAAAATTTTTCACTCTGCGGTCAGAGAAGATAAATCTAGGCTCATACCAAGTAGTCTCATTTGAACTGGCATCGTTATTTGGGAGCCGGAGAGGGGGCAAGAATACATTTAGCTCAGGCTGATTTCATTTGCTTCACAGGTAGGGGGAGTGTCATCATTTCCTGTACATCAGCAGATGTCCGTCACCTGGTTAGAAGAGTCTGAATTCACACTGCTCTGTATTCCTCAGAGATGCATACAGTTTTACTGATGCATACACCTTTACATCACCTATACCACAGCTCATCACTTTCCTTCATTCTCAGAATCTCTTGCCCCCTCAATCTCTCTCTCTCTCTCACACACACGCATGCATGCACACAGACAGGAGATAAGGCTGATTTCACATACAGTTTAGAGGCACATAATGTCTCTGTGTGTCAGAAGGAAGTGAATCTCCTGGGAGCAGATTGGTGGGGTATGTTTGTACACACAATGCTGACCTGTGGCCCTCTGTATGTCCTGCAGCACCCCCTCCATGTCTATTTGTGTGTTAGTATGCTTTTCACCTTTTTGAGTTTGGAGTTAAATATAGTACATAAGCATTGTTTTAAAATATGCCATTAACTCCCCAGGCCATACAGTGTATAGATCATAAAAGCCTGTATTAAATTTATTGATTTCATGATGCTTATTTATTGATTTATTTGATTTCATGATGCTTGGAAAACGATTCAACCCCATTTAAAATCATAAGGTTCATCTAGATTACACATAGCACTTACATATATGACATGTTTCTTTTTTTATTGCAAGCAAATATGGTCTTGAAGTAAATTTTCAAAGTGAAAATTAATTATTTGTCAGCAGATCTTTAAAAATAATTAAATAAAAGATGAAAAATGCTGCTTGCATAAGTATTGAACTTTTTACTAGTACTTGGTAGAACCACCTATTGCACTGTTTCAGAGTGAATTTTCCAAATTCTTATTGACAAATTTGCTCCAGGTTGCTTGGCTTGGTTGGATGATGCTTGAGCCAGAATTTTCAAATAGTGCCATGGATTCTTAACTTAACTGTAGAACTTTCACATTTGTGTTGTTCAACCACTTGTGTTGCTTTGGCCTTGTGCTTGGAATCACTGTCCTGCTGAAAGGTGCAGTTCCTCCTAAGCTTTAGTTTTTAAGCAGACAAAGAATGCAATATCTCCCTGCATTTTGTTTCACTGTTAGCATGGCATTTGTTGAGCAAAGGGCAATGCAAGCTTTGTGTTTTGAATTTTGGCCAAAAAGCTCAATTTTTGTGTCATCTGACCACTATGCCTTGTCCTACATCTTACCTGGGTCACTCTGATGATACTGGCAAATTCGGCCTTATCTAGGGAGAGCCAGGCTGGCATAATGCAGCTTCTGTTTCCTCACAATTGATCCAACAGTGCCCACTGGGATATCCAAACACTTGGGTATTATTTTGTAACCTTTTCCTATCTTGACTTATACAATGTCTATAACTTTATCTCTAATTTCTTTAGAAAGATTGGTCTACACTTTTATAGCTTACCTTCAGATTCACAATCTGACAAATGGTACTGGAATTAAAGGGTTCTTTTATTCAGTCTACTGCAGTTTAGATCACCCATGTTGAAGTTATAAGGAGTGCTTCAGCCTAGATTGCTTTGTGAATGGCGTACCATATAAGGAAATCAGTTGGAACAGTTGTCATTTTTATAGCCTGCTTAAGCGTAGTGCAGGGATGGACTATCCTGGTCCTGGAGATCTACGACACTGCAGAGTTCAGAACCAACACATCTGGTTCTAGTGTTTAGATCCCTCTCTAAAATCCTTTATTACTTGGATCAGGTTGTTGGATAAATGAAGCTAAACTCTGCAGTGTGTAATATATACATATATATATATATACATATATATATATATATATATATATATATATATATATATATATATATATATATATATTAACACTGTACCTAAATGGATGTGTAGCTGTCAAAGAGCCATTACTGAGAATAGGAAATATACAGTTAATCAATCAACCTATGTTGATTGAAACTTTAAGTGTAACGCTCATTCACAATTTCACAATTAAAAAATTTGCCAATCAAAGCTGCTAGTGTTCTCCGAACCACCCCAACATCACTGAATGTATTCGCATTTGAGAAAATGCCACCAACCTCTAAGACTGAACTTTTGAGGAGTATAAAATATTACTGTTGATTTTTTTAAACACTCAAAGCAAGTTTCATGAACAGAATAGAAATTGTAATAAAGTGAAAGAATCTACACAATAAATACTCTGACTTT
Organism: Pygocentrus nattereri; assembly: GCF_015220715.1. Classification (NCBI taxonomy): domain Eukaryota; kingdom Metazoa; phylum Chordata; class Actinopteri; order Characiformes; family Serrasalmidae; genus Pygocentrus; species Pygocentrus nattereri. The sequence goes on from NC_051235.1 coordinate 10,328,824, forward strand.
TATGCAGTGTTATACATAATGTAGGATATGGGACCTTCCGGTATAGTTTGGAAGTGGGGATCGTTGTCTTGGGAGGGTGGAACCTCCTCAGCACAATTGCACTGTCTAAAATGATTTATTTCTCTTATGCAAAACTGCATACTTTACATACAAGCACAAAACACTACACATACTTCCAGACACAAAATCCACCTGTACACACACACACACACACACACACATATATCTTCAAGGTAAACAAAAAATTCAGGTGCTGTCCTCCACAACCACATTCAAGGACAAACGGTTTCTCAGAATGACACCACAACCTAACCACTTTCCTCTTCACTCTCTTAATCAGTAATATTTCTACAATTCATGTGCAAAATAAGTCTTAAATTCTATAATTACACACTCACCTACTGTAGAGTATATATGCCCAAAAAAGCAACAGAACAAGCATGACGTTATTGTTGCTGGGACTCCTTTTGTTGATGCCAAACCGTGGTGAATCACTCTGTATAAAGCTGTATGTTCTAATCCCTCTGCCTCCTAAATGAGCGCTCCCCTCTTTTTGTTTTGTCTATTGTGCCCAGAGCCTAATCCAAATTCAATATGTTAACACCCTTCCAGTGACTGGTGCAGAGGGAGGCTGAAGGCATCAGTGCTGATGGCCTCAAATCAGCTACATTTAGATAACATCACATAGCACATATTATTGTCCAGCGTATTTCCATATGCCTATGCTTTGGTGGCTAAAGTAAATTTCACAGGAGGCAAGCCAATTAATGAGAAATACAATTTTATCTGGGGGAGGGCATGAAAATTCAGTTAGAAATTCCCAATGTTGGTCTATAGTAAAAGTAATGATGATTCAGACATAATACATTAAATGCATTCATGGATTTGAATGAATTTCTGCAATTCAAAACAAAAGCTAAGAATAGTCTCTATTCTGACAGTTTTTCTTAATCAAAGCTAAGCTGAATGGCACTTATGTTGGAAAACTACAGCCTGAGATGTGATAATGACTCAAGTTAGCAAGAAGAAATAAAAATGTCTCTGCTTTATGATTTTCATGATTTTTTTGGGTTAGGATCAAAGCACATTTTAGCTCAGACTGAAGGTTAACTTAGCAAGGGGACGAAGCGTATAATATTAAATTTCGTTCCCCACCCTGTGAAGAAGAGAGAGAGGGAGAGAGAGAGAGAGTCCTCTAAAATCAGCCTTCCCTTTAATGAAGAGGCCTAATGAGCCTTTCAGAAGAAGATGCCCTTTACCTCAGAGGTTAATAAGTTATTACCATATAATTATGCACACATATAATATATGATTTCCTCAGTTTCACTGCCACTGACGGGACTCCACAACCAAGCAGCAGAAATTCAGCGTGGCGGGCCAGTGAAAGTTTAGTTGAGTTGAAAGAACCTCAGTTATCCCTCTATCTCCTCAAATCAGCCCACAGCTTAGCGCACAGAGTGTGCCAGCCTTCAACGCTGACTAACTCTGGTATATTTTTATTTGTCTTATATTCATCCAAGGATTCAGTTCAAACAGCCAAGTGGTTGTGATTAATAGGAGCCTCTCTTAAAATAAAAGATCAGAATGGTTCTTTGGCTCATCATTCAATACTAAACATGTGGCTACATTGAAAAATACATTATTGGCACCTACATAGAGACCAGGAAGCATACAATGAAATCCAGAGCAGCAGCTTAGGATTTGAGCTTACCCATCCATTACCACGTTATACTAACCCATTGGCACCTTTGCTTTCAGAGGTCTATTCAGTAAGCTCACGAGAGAACTCCCTCTCCCTCTTTCTCTCTACTTCACTCTTTATCAATCCTCTGGGAAGATCACAACCATCCTCTTTTGCTTGTCTTAGCTCAAATAGGCACAGTGTTATAGCACTGAAAAAGCAAGTCTGTATATGCACAAGAGCCATCGCATTTGACTAGTTGCCCCATTTGTGCTTTACAGCGCAGAAATAATAGCCCTTTTCTCCTTTTTCCTTCTGTCACTGCCCATTGTTCCCCCAGCCCTCAGAACGGTGCCAAAGCTTTCCTCGAGCTGGAGAGAAACAGAGGGACAGAGGCACAAATGCAGAATGGGATTATTCCTTGCAATTCTGGTTGAGTAAGTGTTGGTCCTAATTAGCCTAAGCATTTGTGACTAGCTAAAAAGCAACACACTCATCCAAATCAAATCCCTTCGTCCCACTTTCAGTCCGATTACACAATAACTGGGCCCAGAATGATTATGCCAGGCCCATGGCAGCTCATGAAGACGGACAGACAGAGGTGTGAATTTGTTTCTGATTCGAGTAGATGAGTAATGGATGCAACTGAGTCATACCTGGAAAAACAGATACACGCATATAGGCTCAGGACACACACACATGATCACACAAAATCTCTCTCACACAAATATAATAGCAAAGAGCCAATAGCCATTTAATCTTTTTTTTTTTATTTTAGCCTTTTTCTTGACTGTCAACATGACTGTCCTTTGTATGTTCACAGGGACTTGCAAATTACTATTTGTCAGACGATGCACTGTGTACAGTGTACATTTAATCTATTTAAAATGGTGTTAGTGGCATTTCTATCATTACTTTCTCCCCCATTTCATTTTTTGGAATTACAGAATTTTTGTAATTACAAACTGAAAATATCTATGTGTGGTGCAAAACAACCACATCATTTTGTCTTATAACTGCTTGCTGGAGGGGATACTGGGAGGTGGACTGAAGAGATATAGGCACACTGCAGGGCTCAGACTTCAAGGATAAGAGCTGAGCGATTATATCCTGCTGATTTTAACTAAAGATCTATATAAGCAATGTTTAGTGCTCCCTATGAACACCAATTCTAAAAGGACATATTCTTTCTCATCTGTGTGTTTGGCGGGAGGGCTGCGGTGATGGTGTGTGTGTGTGTGTGTGTGTGTGTGTGTGTGTGTGTGGGAGGGGCAGGGGGTGGGGTGAATGTTCTGTTGTTGGTGCCAACAAACAGTAAGTTTTAATTCAGTGGGGGACAATTAGTATTACAGTTACAGTTACAGTATGTAATAATTCACTTTAAACTAATGCTGGACATTTTAACATTTTTCAAAATTACAACAGTTTTCTAAATTAAGCATGGACTCATAGTTCATAAAATACATGTTTCAAGTGATTATAACAGACATAATTAGCCTTTAACGGTTACCCACTGAATTTAATCATGCACTCATATTTAAGCATACAGATATTTACATAATTCTTAACAAATTCTCAAAAAGGCTCTGTTCTGACAGTTTTTCTTAATCAAAACTAATCTGAAAGATAGATACACCAGGAATCTACAGCCTCTCATGTGACAATGGTTTGAGTTAGTGAGAATAAATGAACATTTTTCTGCTCTATGATTTCTGTAATTTTTTGACTAGGATCAAAGCACATTTGAATGCTCCCTATGTGCAGTTGTTCTAAGAGAGCAGTTCCTCTCTTACCTTGCTCTCAGAGAGTCTTCACACTCTTGTTCTCTTTATTCTACAAGTGAAGGAGTAGGATAATGGAGAGATTTTTTTAACTACTTTTCTTTGTTGCTGTCTCTCTTTCTCTCTCTCTCTCACTCTCTCTCACACACACACACACACACACACACACACACACACACACACACACACACAATTCCACATTCTTAATGCACAAACTCCTTATGTATGCATTCAAAAACTCCAAACATGAGTCCTGAGTTATGCATCTGCCAATGGTCTTTAATGCCTTATAGTTCCCCAGAGTTGAATGAAGAATTCATTTAGCATGTTAAGTAAGGCAGTGGACATGATGGGGCAGAGGACATCTGTAGCGGCTCCGCTGCCCAATGCTCCTCTAGCTACAGAATGGAGGAACTCATTAGGAATGGGCATGGGAGGACTTTAAAGGACCATGATTTATGAGAGACTGTTCCAGTAACCCTTCCTCCTTAGCACAGCACTCAGTGAGCAACAGCCATATAGAGAGAGAAAGACAGAGAGAGAAAGGGTCAACAAAACAACCTTCCTGCAGCCATGGATTACACAGTAAATGCACATCAAAACAGGCAGCTACATGAGCACTGCTATCTTACAATAACACTCTGGTACTCTGTCTGTCTTGCAAACGCCGATTATAAAGCTTCCATTAGCAACTAACTCGGTCTGCTGACCTTTCCTTCATACTGTAATGCTCTTGACACCACCCTATCACAACTACACACAACAACCACCAACCAGTCAAACAGTAAATATCAAACAATCATCAGTAAACAATCATTATCTCATTAAATTGGTGGTTGATAAGTGTACGGGGTAACACCTCTGCCTTCTACGCTGTAGACTGGGGTTCAATCCCTGCCTGGGTAAACACCCTATACTACACCAATAAGAGTCCTTGGGCAAGACTCCTAATGCCACCTTGGCCTGCCTGTGTAAAATGATCAAATTGTAAGTCGCTCTGGATAAGAACGTCAGCCAAATGCCGTAGATGTGTTGTGAGCAGCACGGGCAAAAAATTAAAAAATATTTTAAAAATTTAATTCAAGGAACTGTGGACATTTTGAGACATATATTCCATCTTGTTGATATTGTTTTCAAAGCAGTTATGGCATAACTTGTAGTATTTACTGAACAATAACCCTAGATAGTATGAGATTAAGGTCTTCTAAGTATAATGTATGGTCATGAGATACATAAGATCATTTGGAAAAGAAAAAGTGGCTGAAGCCTTTTACCTTTTAATGTTCTAAAAAAAGCAGGTAATTCTACCTTTTGATCTACTCCTTGTGATTTCTCAATGTGGTTTTCACATTTAATCTAAGATGCACAGAACAGGATCTAAAAGCTGAAAATCTGTAGATTTAAAACAAACTACCATTTTGAGCATGAAATCAAAAGCATAGGGAGATACTTCATATTCAAATTGCTTTTTACTGTTACTCTTTTAAGATGTAATGTGTGTACATGTTTGCTTTGAAACTACTGGAGTATATACAACAATAAATATACAGCATACAACAATAAAAACAGTGCTGTGTTGCCCTGATAATATCGTATCAGTATTGACCCGATTGATGGCAGTTAAATACAGTGTGGTATCAACAACATCAATAACAATATCAATACTGATAATATGAAGAAACTTTTGAGGCACATGTGCACTACTGAGTGATACTTGCATGCACGTCAGCAGATGGAGCTCAGGAACTCAAGCAAGGAACAGTTGTGTGGGGATTACTTTTTACTACTATACTATTAAGACAAGGAGTAATAAAAATACAGAGTTTTTTTTTAGAACTCCAGTTATCCTTTTCACTGCACTTACAAATTAGAAATGTTTCTTTTTTTCTTATGTAAAGTTATCATTTTGGAGACACAAAGTTTTGTTCTGACAGCAACAAAAATATGGTATGGTATTTTATGGTATACATTTTAGGATTTATATGCATGTATCAAATCATTTATCCAAGTATTGGTACAAGCATGTACTTCAGGATCAGGTAAAATTTTTGAGCATTCCTATTTTAGGTAGCACACAGAAAACATTTCTACATCCGCTAATACATTTTACTATGCCCAACATGCACACATTCCAAGCACTCTGGGGGCAGATTTCAATGAGCTAAAGCAGACAAGCCAAAATCTCTATTTTCTCATACTTCATCATTTTATTTTAATGAAAGATAAACATTCTTGGCTTCTTACCGTAACACACAGGAGTAGTGGCCCACATCCTGTAATTCGGCTGGTCGAAACCAAATGGAATCCTCCTCCTTGCTCATCCTGATTCCGTCAAAGGAGATGGGCTCCTCAAAGTCCCCGTGCCCGACACTCTTATACCACATGAGGCTGAGGCCCGCGCTCTGGGCGTGGGTGTAGTTGGCACGAATATATCCGTAAAACAACGCACACTTAATCCTCACTGGCTCCCCAAGAAGCACTTTGTATTTCATGTAGTCCACTGACCAGTCTGTGCAGCCGTCCACTGTTAATAAGAGCGACAGAAGCATGTCAGTGTTGTAAAGTAGTAACAACACCATAACAACACATTAGAGGATACAAAAACATTTTAATGTCACTTTTCAAATGAAATGTTTACTTTAAAAAACTTCAGCTTCATTGATATGAACCAAGATCTGGAGGACATTTGTTGTTACAGGGAATAAAATGTTTTTCATTAGTTTCCTTAGTAAGATCTTACAGAAAAACACTTAAAATTTAGATTTTAACCGAATAAAAATTGTTAAGTAACATATGAAAAATGCAGTTTGAGATAGATTCACTTATTCAGTGTTAACATTTGGAGTATAACAGCAGATCACCAAGATGGAAAGGCAGGCAGTGGAGACTAACAGGCTCATTATATTGTGTGTGTGTGTGTGTGTGTGTGTGTGTGTGTGTGTGTGTGTGTGTGTGTGTGTGTGTGTGTGTGTGTGTGTGTGTGAGTGTGTGTGTGCAAGCGTATGTGCCTGCTGCCTGCAGCTGTGTGTGGATGGATAGCAGTTGACTGAGCACCCAGCAGAGGCTGAGCAACGGCACCAGCTGTGACCCAATACAAGCCAGAGAGAGAGATAGAGAGAGACAGAAAGAAACATAGAGACAGGAAGCAATACAAAGAGAGACAGACAACGTGGAAGAGAAGGGTTTGCAGAAAGAACAGTGAATGAGAGTGAGTGTAAGAAAGCATGGGAGAATAGATAGACATACAACCTGACAGAGGGAAAGAAATAGAGAGTCGGGGGGGGGGCAGTAAAAAATGTGAGTAGAAGTGAGTAGTAAATGGACAGTTTGTTGTCCCAGTCCCAAAAACAGTGGGCAGACAGTGGCTCACAAACCACAACCCCACCAGACTCCAGAGGACGAAGAGGGCACAGCTCTGCTTTAAGGTCTGATTGCTGTATCAGTCTATGAACTATTTCAAACATTGCTCCATTCTTTTTCTATATTAGTGAACACAAACAAGCACGCTCTACATGCTAGACTTGGGGTGATTGGTGGTAGTACTGTGAATTGCTGACAGGTCCTAGCAATGTGCACAGGCACTTGGGTAACCATTCCAGGGCCAGTATTTAAATATTGAAATTCAAATATTGTATATATGAAATATTCTAGTGTTTGTTACATTATGGAAAGTCAGGGAGAAATATACAGACTGACAATGCAAGGAATTGCATTTAGGTTTTAAAATGACTTGCTCATGTTTAAGTGAGAATATTATACTTGGCTCCGATGAGACAAACACTAATACTGGTAAACATTAACATTAGGATGGCTTAAAGTTCGAAGAAAAAAAAAGTCTTATAAATCACATTTTTCTACATCCTATAATAAGCCCTAATATGACATATAAGAAAATAAAACAACATTTTAAAGTGATTGTGCCTCAAAGCAGACCAAAGTCATGCCATAGCTTTCCATGAACAGAATGTGTTATGAACTTGAATGATAAAATAACTAGGCCTTAAATGATTAGGCCTAATAGCCTAACAACAATAACAGTCTACAATGGCAGTACCTTATACCCAAGCTTAGTGCAGTAAGCTTTACCTTATGTTATCATTTTAACAGTAGGTGATTTATATACTGCTGAAGTGTGGTTTATTAAACCTAGAGCACCTAGAGAACCTAGAGAACAACCAAACTATACCAAAAGCTACATATTCCTGGGCAGAAGCACAAACAAGTGTATTTTCTCTTGTGGCATTACCATGTTACCTGTTGCCTGGCACTGTGATACAACTGACAATGTGGTTAAGGGCCACCCGTCAATGCGACTAAGAGCATGATCAGACAATGCTGTATTTCACACAATCACAAACTTCTACCTACTACAAGCAGGCCATAGCAAAAATAAGTAGATATTATGCTGAACAATGTTTTGCTAATTTTCTAAGTGAAAATAAGTAAAGATAGTCTCTGAGAACACACTTTTGCACATTTTGTCACACAATTGCTGTTTATTTGCTGTTTATATTGTTCAAAATAACAGGGGAAGAAAAGTGAAATATGAAAAAAGGCCTGTATGGAAGTCATAGCACAGTTGGTTCAGGTAAAGCCTGTTACATGTACGTCCTCAGTGTCAATCAGCCATGAGTGAAGGCCCATTCATTTGCTCCTGTGCTCCCTGCTGGTCAGCATCATCATTCACCAACAGCTGCACTGCCTAATGACGGTGATGATCATAATCGCACCCTTTCAGGTCCTCACGCTCGGGTCATCTTGTGTCCCTTTCGGTCCAACCCCCCGCTCTGCCTCTTCCATTATCTCTCGTTCTCCCTCTTCTCCTCCCCTCCCATCCCATCCCTCGCTCCACTCCCCACTGGAACAGCTGGTGAGGCCAGCTGCCGAGAGCTCAACAGGCTCGGCTAATTGTGTCTCCGTGAATGTTTTATTTACAAAAGAAACATCTCAGCAGCTAATTAACAGAAGGGAAAGCATGTCCCATTATTCATCTCTGCTACTTTCAGTACAGTCAATCACACAGATTTAATTTATATATTTAGTTATTTTCCTTTTATTGCATTTTCCATTTTAATTGTAGCAGGGGGTTTTCAGAGGGTGCATTCAGAGGATAGAGTGCGGGGAGGCCTCAGGGTCAAGTGCTCTTTGAGCAAACACTCACCATTCTGCTACAAGCCCATGTCTTTATGCAATGAGTGAATCGGATACAGGATCATCATGCACTATCAGGGGCTGTATGTGAAAGAAAGCGGCCAGGACAATTACAGCACGGGCGTGCTTTCATTTGGCCATGAACAGGAATAACAATATCCTCTGCAACGGCATTTTATTAAAACCAGCCAACCAGAATCAGCAAAGAGTGCAGAGCATGGAGGAATTCCCTTATTGCCTTTGAATTAGCTTAAATCCGCCAAACCCCAGAAATCTTTATCCCGCTGTCAATCTGCGAATGGAAATGAAAAAATAAATAAATATATAAATAAATAAATAGAGAGAGAGATGTGAGGATATTGGCAATGTGTCTGGGTGCAGGAGTGACAATTTTGAACATAAAGGAGCAGAAAAAAATTATTATAAGTGCTATTGCCATGGCAATGGGGGAGGGGCTTATGAGTACTTGCTGTGGCAATGTGGTGTGGCAGGGGTGGGCGGAGCTAAACCTTGTTAATCAAGCTCCGGCTAATTAAGACTCGTTCTGTGTGGTAATAACTGCGAGGCATTGTGGCAATCTGTAACTAAAACAAGCAATTGCTCAGACGGATAAAGCGTAATTATCTCCCTTAATTATCAACACTGTCTTCTCTATCTGCGCGTGCTAGACGCCCACAACGGCAAACTTCATGTGTGTGTCTGTGCTCATAAACTTCTAACATCATCACATCATAAACTTATCACAGCAGGCACACTAATGAGAGATTATCAAATAATGGTGTGCCAGTGCTGATGAAACAGGGGTTGCATCAAGGTCCTGGAGTGTCCGATGCCCTTCTGACAGAATAACTGACTTTCAGGATTATGACTGGCTCTCTTCTCCAATCTGCTTCAGCATCTCAGTCTTTCATTTGGTTTTCTGTCTCTGTCTTTTGTCCCTCCATCCACTGAAATGGCAGTGTTAAAGGTGAGATCATGTGCTGGCTGTCCTCTCTGAAGGAGAGTCATTAGGCCTTGGTGTAGCTCAGATAAAACAGCTCTAAAAAAGATTATGCTGTACATTAATGCGTTTTCGTGCAAAGACCTTGAAAATGAAATCAGTCCGAACATATCAGTTATTGAGTGGTGTGAGTGTGTTTTACTTCAGTTCAATTTAAAGTTTAGCTTTAATTTCACTAGAGTAGAGCCGTTTCGGGTTTGTTATATATGTGCGTAAAGCATCAAAAGTTTTGGGGAGTGAATAAGCAAAAAGGCTTCCTTCAGACAGTTTTGGAGCAGAGGTTTGAAATTACAGCAGAGATCTGATTGCGTTTGGCTGCTAGTTTTGAGTCCATTTAAAATAAAGAATCAAAGTTGTAAAAACATCCTGCAGGCAACCCATTGATTTTTCATTTTAGATCTGGGATGTTGAAAATGTCAGCAGTTTAATTGAGTAGTTAAAGCACAGAGAGAGTGAGGGAAACAGCGAGAGAGAGAGAGAGAGAGAGAGAGAGAGAGAGAGAGAGACAGAAGAGAAACTGAGGGGGGAAGAATATAAAACATGCAAAGGAAGAGGGGTTGTTCAGTTCAGAATATAAATATTTAGTCCCAAGAAAATGGATTCAATTAGAGAATTTTCATGAGGATATTTTCAACATAGTTACACAGGCTGAGATTAAAAAGTTCTTTTTTTCCCCTTCCCTTCTGCTCATAATTTTTACTGATGCTTAAATCTCTTATTATGAGTGAGCAAGCCGTTTGGGTTATCATTCATTACACGTCCATTTTAGTGCCAGAGAAAACTGTATAATCTTGCTGGCAGCACACAAACACATAGCCAAGCTTGATTAAACCCAATTAACATTTTCCTCCCAACATGAGTTCTGGAGTGTTCTGCCGTGTAGGGAGGCGTGGCCTTGTTGCCTGCTTATGCAGAGATATGTACTGTGGATGCTCAGATTGGAGGAAGTGCATTGCTGCAGTAGTCCCTGGCAATGGATGATAAGTATGGGCTGATTTATGCTTGCCTTTTTTGCTGATCTGACACCAGTTTACTGTTCCCTTGGTGGAGAACAGTATTTAAAGGACATTACACCAAAAAGGGGTCCTATTAAGGGTGGGTGATTTTTTTAAGTGAAAATGTTGTAAGTTGACACATCCTCTACAGGAAACAAACTTAAATATGGCATTTATCTAAGTTATAAGTTACATTAAATGTGCAGAAGAGTGTTCTCTGTAGAGAATGAGTACTTATTTTCTCTTAGAAAATCAACATATCAATATGACCAGGGTGCCCAAACTTTTCCATAAACTGTAAGATTTACCCAAAAAGCATTATTATTATTATTATTATTATTATTATTATTATTAGGGCTGTCACAAAAAATCTTGTATCTCCAAAATGACAACAGGAGAAGGACAAAATGTTCTAAACTTTGAATGAAAACGAAAATGAATGTTATTTTAAAACATTTCTGCTGCTCCACACATTATGAAATTTTAACAGTTTAAAAATTTCAGTATTTTTTCAAAATCTGTAGTAATTTGGATCTCTCAAGACAGTGCCCTTTGAATGTTTATATGGGAGCATATTTACCTATCATAGCAGTGAGCTGTCAGTGTGGATTATTATTTATTGATCCATACTGTGGTATTTGTTCTCTTGTGCTGAGCCAACTAAAGCATGTTATGAACTGCATACGTTTTTAATGCATGTTACACTTAACACAATTAAGTAGCCAAGTTCATGTTAAATTTGCATTGAGGTGAGGGCTTTTTGGGGTTAACTGTTATGATGAGATACTCCAAATCAAAAACAAAATAAACATAAAACTAAATGTTCATATTACTCAACAACAGAATAAGGTGTCACAGTGTAACAGTAATTTAGTCTAGCTTTAACATGTATGATAAACAGAAATAGTACGTACGTCATAAGCCACAGGCGTTTAGATAGAGAAAGAAAAAAGAGAGAGAGAGAGAGAGAGAGAGAGAGAGAGAGAGAAAGACGAGAGACTGCAAGATGGTATGAGATTGTTGTGTGTGTGTGTGTGTGTGTGTGTGTGTGTGAAAGAGAGAGATAGAAAGAGAAAGTGTAATGGACAATATTGTTCCTGCCATTCTGCGGGCACATGCATGGCTGATGGGTCTGAGAGTAGACAGGTCTTAGCCTGGAGAAATGCAGCACGATAATGCTCCTCTACTGCACTTTAACACCGCAATAAATACGAGGCTGGCAGGCAGAGCACACTCACTAAAACACACACACATACTGAATTTTATCACCAACCTCACTTTAAATCATTTCTGGCACACGTCCAAGAGAAATTTTACCCATTTAGAAGCCGTTTGCCAGGGGAAAAAAGTTCACCAAAAGTTCCTGGACACCAGTAGTGAACCATTAGACACCAGTTGTGACTATTAGAGCTAGACCTTCAGTTTGGGTCATACATATAAAAATGTGGTCAAAAATGAGAAAAGAAATCTCTACTATAATGCAAATTTCTAATAGCGCTCCCATGGGTCTTATGTTAATGTTGCTAATGGCAATTCATATTAACAGTTTGTGCCCATTCTCTTTAAACACAGCTTTCTAAAAAAGGTTATGTTTTCTTTTAACCTTGCTGATGTTTTAATACCTGACTGGTGGCCTGACAAAACAGCTGCATATAAGTTCCTTGAGTATGAGACTGAGTGTGTGTGTTTCTGTGTGTCTGTCTGTGTGCATGCATGTGTGTAAGCTAAGAGAAATCTGTGATTGATTAGCTGTGACTGAGGCTAAACTAGGCTTTTTCTTAAAGAACAGTGTCACCTAGAATCATGGAAAATAGCACGCACGCATGCACGCACACACACACACACACACACACACACACACACACACACACACACACACACACACACACACACACACACACACACACACACACACACAGCGACTTTATAAATACTCTCTATCCTTGGGGATAAATTGCTGAGTGAGGTTTACCTCACTCACAGCCAATCACAATTTTCTTGTCCCCACTGTGTGTGTGTGTTTTGTGACCTTTAAAGCAGTCAGCTGATTTTAGACACTCACCTGTTTATGCTACCAGTGCATGTGCAAAGCAAAGATCCATCTACTATAAATAAAGAGCTTTTCTAAAAAAAACAAATCCAAGCTAAATTTTCTTTCTCAACAAATGAGAAAACAAAGCTAATAACATAAAAAAGAAGAAAGCTTAATTGTTGCTATCTGAAAACCTACAGCATATTGATGCAACAATGGAAAGCAATACACAACTTTGTTAACAACAAAATGGTTATTCAAAGTAACATCTAATAATTAAATAAATCTGCATTAGTGTTTCTTCTGAAATGAATAACTTAAGACTTGACCGAAGACAGCCTAAGAGCAAGCCATGTTTGCCAAGAAAAGACTAGTCCATAAATATTTACATTACATGTATGACATTCGGCAGATGCTCTTATTCTGAATGACTTACAATGTATCATTTTACAAAGTTAGGCGAAGGGAGTGTTATGAGTCTTGCCCAAGGACTCTTATTGGTATGGCATATGGTGTGTGTCTGGCAAGGGATGAAACCCCAGTGTGGAGGGCAGAGGTCTTACCCACTACACTATGCCAATAGCACAATGGTCTGGGTGTTACTTGATGCATTATCATGGAATTTAACTTATGCGTTCATATAACAACTGTTTTGCAAAGTCATTAAACAGCTCACCCAAATGACTTTTAGAACTGTAACTATTCATTATATAAGGCACTTTTTAAATGTGCTAAGAGAGTCAGTCAGACTCAGGTGAGGCAGAGCACTAATTCCAGGTCAGTGATTGTGCGGTAAATAGCTTTGGACCTAGGCATACAGGTTGAGGTCTGTCCGGGTCTGCCCTTTCTCTTGAATAATGGCACTTTTCTCTCTTGTCTCTCTTATTTCCCTGAGCCCCAACACATTCAGACCTTCGTCCCCGTCCTCATCTCTAAGGAGATAAAACCCATGCCCAATCTCAGTCTATCCCTGGCATTCTCCATCTTCATCCCTCCACTCTCTCCCTCTCTTTTCCTCTCTCTGTTTGTGACTGTGTGTGTAGCAGCCATCATTTATATGCAAATGTACAAAAAGCTATTGTTATTTCCCCATCCAAATAAACATGGCTGCCATTCCCCTTTGGCTCCCATCTCTTTATCAGATACACTAGTGATTTAGAAGCCACTGGCCTCGTTCTCTCTCTGAAGTGTGCTCTACAAGGCATCTTGGAGTATAGTGAAGATCTGATTATGTACATTTAGTTTACAGCTCTGTTAACTGTCTATACTCTCCCATGATTTCACTTGTTCTGAACTAATATTTCATCTGTCTTTAGCATTGTCTTCTCCTTTATATGCCCATGCTATCTCACTCTCTCTTCTCAGCTATACAACTTGGGCATAGATCTATAATCAAGCCTGAAATCTTGGGATATGGCAGAGGACTCTCTGCCCAAGTCCAAGACAAACTACAGCACCAATCTTTAAATTTAAACCCAACCTGAGACAAAATTCTGTCTAAATTCAGCTTGAACTGAAAATTTGCCACCCGTCTAATGATAGCCCTACAATATGCAACAAACTCTACATAACATGTTCTCGTTTTGACCTCTGTTGACCTGCCAACAAATAGATATGATGTTCTCTTCTCACGTTTTATATGGAAAACATTGTATTGTTGTGTTTCTAAAGGTCCCATGTATGTGGGGGTGATGGTGTGAGGTGTGAAGATTCTTGAGTCTTGAGTCTTGAGCATGGTCTGAAAAAGAAAAGCGTTCATCCTTTTTGGTGTAATGAGCATAAATAACACTAGCTTGGAGCTTGAAAATATTTGTCTGAATCTGGTGTATCTGTCTTGACCCCAGCATGCTCATTTGAAAAATAATGTAATAAATAAAGAGTAGAGAAATAAATTAGGTAGAAAAACTAAAGCATGGGTAAACACAGGCCAAAATTTATTAAAGGTCAGAGATGGGATAGAAAGAAGAACAGAATTCACAACCATTTGTCACGGTGAAATTAGACCTCTGCATTTAACCCATCCGTGCAGTGAAACACCCACATACATGCACACTAGTGAACACACGCACTAGAAGGCAGTGAGCACACTTGCCCGGAGCAGTGGGCAGCCCTATCCACAAGGGCACTTCAGTCATGGACTGATCAAGGGGGTCAAACTGGCAACCTCCAGCCCACAACTGCGCCCCCAATATGAGAATATATGAGGATATGAGAAGCCTGAATGTGAAATTGAGACCCAACCTAATCATGACAATAATATATTAATGTTTGAGAAATTATGTCCAAGTCCAATTTAAACAGTCCCATTAGATTCAGAAAAATATTTTCAAGCTCCAAGCTAGTATTATTTATGCCCATTAAATCAAGAATGGAGGATAAATGCTTTTCTTTTTCAGACCATACCACTACTTAAGAATCTTCACAGTCACATTTACTGAGCATTTGGAAGCACACCAATATGATGTTTTCCATAGAAAACCCTAAGAACATCATATCTCTTTCCCCATTTCCCCAGGAACATAAGCAGAGTCTTCAGAATTCCATAGAAAGCACTAAAAAGAGAATCTTGAAGAAAGAAAAGTTCTTCTTTCTGCATCAAGTGTTGTAAATTGTTTGGGGTCCACAAAAGCTGTTGAGGAAAAAAAAAAAAGCCAAAAGACGGAAACCCATTAAAAAGGAGTTTGGAAGTGCAGTTTGAAAGTGGAGTTTTCAAGGGCTTGAAGAAAGTCAGAGCAGTGCAGTTGCACAGGGCCAGAGGTTCCTGCCTAATCTGCAGAACGTCTCAGCGCGATGGGCTGCATATGTCCGCTAAACGCCGCCCAAGCTCCGAACAAGGCTTCTGTCAGCGCAGATAACTCAACGCTGACCTTTTTTTTCCCCCTCGTCCGCATTTCCTCTCTTTCCCTCTAGAGCATCAGTCAAAGAGAGAGGGGAGAGAATGAGAGGGAGGGAATTAGAAAGAAGAGGAGAAAAGATGAAGTATGGTTTGAAGCACAGGTGTGTATTTTGTTTCTGTTTGTGTGTGTGCGTATGTCCTATAAAGTAGATTATCCAGAAGGAAGACTTCTGCAGCAGCTTCTGCTTTGAAATGCCTGATCCAGTAAAATCCAGCAGATATACTACGATAAACAGTTTAAGTGCACTGGATTTTCAGATTGGAAAATTAGATTATGATAACACATGCATTTGTTAACCACTAAATAGTCATTCAAAGTAACATATAATAGTTCACATAAATATGTATGGATATGCAGGTAAGATGTAATAAAATACAGCGGAATTAAAAAGGGATTTTGTGACACGGTATCTTTTTTCATTAGGATCAGTTGGTTTTACATTGGAACAGCAAAAGGGCATGGAATTACACATGTGGCTGTTTGTTTATTGGTCAGAAATTTAGTTGGGATACAAGCACTCTTACTTTCACACTATACCAACAAAAAAAGTAGAACCAGCAGATTAGGTGAACAGTACTGTTTTGACATGCTGCTGTATAAAGACAAAAGCATGCACTTATGTTGAATTCCCTGATCCCCTCATAAGCAGCAAACTAAACCATAGGTCCGTTTTAAGCAGAGAGAGGCCTGCACTTTTTGGGAGACCATGGTTCACTTGTTTCAAAATGGGACAAACCAGGCAAAAAGTCTGATTGGTCTGCACCAACAAAGTAGGTGTGAATGTGCACACCCCACTCACAGGGGTTATACCATTCCCTCAGGACATATGTGAGGATAGGTATACCTATGCTGATGTGGAATTTTACTCCAGCCAATCACAGAACTGTTTCAGAATGAGAAGCATCACTGAAGCATACTCTTGTCACTGAAATGTTTACCCACTGGAAAACTTTAGCCAATCAACTAGAGGGTAGAGAACTTAAAACTACCACTGGGCTCCTGCAGAGATGTTGCTATTTTTCAATGTTAGCATTTCTGTCTCAGTATCTGCATATTACCCAGCATCACTCTTCTTCTGAACACATCCCGACCGGCTGGTGTTAAATCACAGCTTTAATCAGTTATGCACTCTCACTCACTGTCTCTCTCTCTTTTTCTCCTCTCTCTTTGTCATAAACACACATACGTCAACCCATACAGATACATACACATATACACTCTTGGTAAAGCATTGGCAAAGGCAGTGAGGGGACTCAGTGGATTGGAACGTGAGAGCGAGCCTGATGACTATTAGAGGACATTACTGTCAGCTGCTGAAACCCAGCTACCTCCTGGCCACTGATTAGAGCAGCAATTCAATTACAGAGCAGGGAGGATGGAATACTGTCTGCCCACTCAATGTGACAGTAAGCACACACACATACATACGCACAGGCACATAATCTGAATTCTTTATTTAGGCCCACAATTAAAATACATTATTAACAGACCAAATTTTGTTGGATGCCTTTGCCATCCAGCCATGCATAATCATTTAACTATGCTGGGAATGGTTACACAACAGTACAGAGAATTTTATGGATAAACAGAACCTCTAAATGTAGGGACTTCCAATTACGGGGGATATGGTTGTTGTTAATTTTTTTTGTGTGGTAACATCATGATCAAACTTAATATTACTGAACACACAGAGACAGCTGGTTATTCATTATGTTGGAAAGGCACAGTGAATACATCAAAAGAGAGTTTAATTCTTTTATATGGCACTTTTCACAACAGGTGTCACAAAGCATCACGGGCAGTATGCCTCCGTGAAATCCCACATATTCAAGAGCAGTGAAAAGTTGCAATCCATTTTTTTTTTTTTTTGTTAACTTTGCTTCTTGGCTGTTGTTTGTGAGTTTTTGTCATTTCATAAACTGATGCTCCAGATGGTGTTGGTGTGCTCACACAGACTCTGTTATGGTGTGTTCTAAGCATCAAGCAGGATGTTGCTTTTTCAGAAGCCAACAAACCAGCAGTGGAGAAGTTCTTGAGCATCATGATCTTTGTTGATACTCAGAATAAATAGGGATTATTAATTGCTTGTCTACTGTCCTTCATAGAAATCGTGAAAAAGTTCCAGGATACTATCATACTGTCACACTTTTTTGTCACACTGACTGTGCTGCTTAAACTGTCTGACTGCATTTGTAGTCACCATGCAGGAGAGGAAAAAGCAGCGTTCTTGTGTTTATTAGCACTTTAATGATTTAATTGACACTTCAAAGTAGTCGTATTCAATCTTTTAAAATTTTTAAGCCTTTTTTATTTTTCCAAACGTGCCACATTTGACCATAAACTAAAGTTAAACTGCTTTTGCGGCCAAATTTCAGTGCATCCTTGCTTAATACATCAACACAACACTGACCATACGCAAGACGCAGAGCATTTAGGTTACCTCCCCATACAAGTTACCTCCCCATACAAAAACATGTTCCAAAATCTCAGTTCTCAATTACCTAAAACACTGTTTTTCTATGGATGGGGCACAGTTTCAAAGCATAACCCCAGTAAAAGAATAGCATAATTGAATTGTGCAGTTTAGATAAACAGTTTCAAAATGTAACTTCATCCAACTTAGATGATCTCTCTATGTACAAAATTACAACAGAGCTATGTGAAAAGCAGACAATGACATGCTAGTTTGGCTTTTTCCTGTGGAGTCTCAGTTATTCATCATGCTGGGCTTTTGCTGAGAACATATTGTGTTTCTCTAAGATGCTCACGCATGACAGCTTGCTGTTGGTTTACAAAACTATTGAAAGCATTGTCGAGCTAACCTATCGATAACCTAGGTACCTTTATTTTTACAGCCTCCAAACTGTCTAAATTTACTGATACCTGTAAAGGACAACTATTAAAATCATTAGCGACAACAGCAAAAAAATTATTAATTGACTGTGGAGGTATTGCCTTTAGTAGGGCAAGCTTACCTCCAGCCTGAAAATATCAACCCACATAAATCAGAATCATGCTTTTCTATTTTATTTTATTTCTTCATCAATAGTTACAATAGCAGAAAATGTGTATTCATAGCACTGTCAGAACATCGATGGCTTTACAAACACAGACAGAAACAGAGAGAATTTTAGAGAGATAAGTGCAGCTAATGGGTACACACATTTAGTGACCAGTATGCATGTGTCTGCGCATATACAAACACAAATGTCATATATAGTACAATTACATGCACATTAAAAAGAATTCAGCACAGTCTGTTCCCAAGATGCCCTAATTTACAGTAACAACTATGACAGCATTTGATATTTATACAACTTGGACCCAGAAATACAGCAAACATTAAAATATGTGCATGCGAGATATTTATGTCAATATTGTGTATCCCGCTTGCAAACACAGCAATATATTTTTGTGATATAATGAAACAACTTTGTCACCATAGCTCGTCTTCTTGTCCTCAAATGAATATCAACATGCTCAATATGTCAATATCAATATCAATATGTTTTGTTTGTTTTTTTTCTTTAAACCACAAGACCCAAAGGGAAATGCTCACCTTTTACTTGAAGAATTTCTGTGTGTTCTATGTATAACAGTAGCTTTTTCCTAAAATTTCCTTTTACTTTCAGCTCATTTAAGAACAAAAGGTGTCACTCAGCATTCTATTTCATACAGGAACATATTTAACGAGCACTGGAAAACGCATCTTTGATATATTAGATTAATGTGATAAAAGAAAGTTTCTTCATGAAACATTAAAAAAGTTGTAATTCACGATCAGTATCTTTTTTGCAATCTTTTCATCCTAATCAGGGAACTCAAACAAAGACTCGACTGATGGAGGCTGGAACAGAACCAAATCAAAGAGTTATCTTGATGAGTGTGCTCTCTTTGCAGAAATATCATCTCTCTCTCTCTCTCTCTCTCTCTCTCTCTGCCTGCCTACACACACACACACACACACACACACACACAAAGAAACAACTATATGCATATTCATATACACCCAACCTCAGAACTGCAATCAAGGTTGCAGGAATGCACAAAAATATCTGAATTACATTGGTATTGGCAGATATTTACTTAAAAAATCTCGACATGAATAAGATGTTTAGATATGTCTGATATTTCAAACTAATATTTGATGATGAAAAGCAGGATGTTTAGGTGATGCTGGGCTACTGAGCTAAAATATCTGCATTTCATTCAATATACTTGCAGGCATCTACAAATAAATGTTATATTTCCCTATAATGGTAATCCAAGTAGATTTAGTCCTTATTTCTAGATTTTACAAATGTTTGTGTATCAGCATCAGCAGATATGCACATTATATACTGCTACAATACCAGTTTTTAGTAATGTATAAATTAATAGAGTTGATATCATCAATTATAATTATGTTCACAATCTCAGATCTAGATCTGCAGTAGTTACTGCATGGGTTCAGATGGCCAAAAAAGTAGATTATTATATTACTAATACAATTTATAGTGACTGGGAAGCACCAATAACAGATATCAGTATTGGACTGAAATGAGCAAATCAGACATTAGAAAAGGAAAAAAAAAGGAATCCCACCCATCTTTTAACAAATCTGTTAAACTGAAATAGAAAACAACTTGTATAATGGGATGTTATTAGCTGTGTATTTCTTCCTATGCAGTAGTACAGTTTTTGAGTAGTTTGAGCATGATAGTCTATTTTTAGATGCACTAAAGTGAAGCACTTCAATTAAAATAGCTCATTTTTAAGCTTAGTAGCTGGCTAACATCTCTGGGACATTTCATGTTTTCTGGTATTTTATGTTGTTAAATTGTCTTGACCCTACTGAGCACTAATTGGTTTGCCCAGCCTTCTAAAAACACAACCTCAAGAGTTTATAAAATACTTTCATAAGAGTAAAATGAGTATGAAAGAGAAGAAAGACATAAAATGATAAATTGGGGGGGGGGGGTCCAGTTTTTTGTGTGAGTGCAGGCATAGTAAGTCCCTCCCTCTTACCTCACACAATACTCTGGAGAATGCAAATGCTTAGCTTTAACCATTGACTATGTTCTACTACAAAACTGGCAAAACATAGTAGGAGACTAAAGAATCAAAACAGCATTGAAATCACAAAGGCCTTAGTATACACATTGTCAGAGGAGTACAATTACATTGCAGGTAGAGTTTTTGATAAATCTGCCTGCTGGAGGAAAAAAAGCCAAAAGAAAATTAAAATTGCGATCTTGGCAGTAGTTACTGACATTTGCATATACATAATTCATTTTCTGGACTTTGGCCTCATACTGGAAAGAGTAAGAAAAAAAAGGAGAACAGGGAGAGTGGAGGAAGGCAGCCCTGTAAAAAGCAGTTCTCATTATTGGAGGGAGTAAATTGGAAGAAAAAAGCTCATTGATCAGTGAGCTCTGGAGGCAAACAAAATGAGCACCCGGCTTCAGAGATACCTGTTTAAACATCCATCCAATTTTACATGCAGATAACAGAACAAAGAATTGGTTGTTTCTATGTATGTGCACATTCTTTCTTTCCCTCACACACATCACAAGACTAGCCCATGCTGGGGGATGGCACACAATATGTCCAACAGCCTTTCTTATCAAGCACAGCATCCATTTAAAACAATACTAATGCCTGTCAAACAAATGAACCACCTCTTTAAAGGAGAAAAATATTTAAAATTAGGACATTTAAAATAGGCAGAAAGAGAACGATCAGAGTTGTTTCATCCCATGAGGACACATGGATGTATGACTATTGTGTAAAGGACAGATTAGAATTGCAAACATGACTCATTTGTGTGATGTGACATGTACTGCTACAGTGATAAAGCGGTGGACTATAAATAGAAAAATAACACCTCAGAGGAAGCCTTATGGGAGGTCAAAACCCAATGAGTTGTTAATCCAATATTTCTTTTTGTTGCCGCCATAGAGAATAACAGCCTCCCTATAGTGCCAAGGGAGAAGCAAGTGATGAATTTGTTTGTGAACTCACTGGAATAGCTCTCATTTACGAACTGCCCACACTGCAAGGCCATCCCATAACAACAAAAGCGGATGCCGCTCGGAAACCACATATCATGACATCGGCAGCAGCAGAGCAGGTGTGACATATATTTCTGCCTGTATCCAAAAAAAAAGTCTCTTCACATTCTTGCATAACTTCATCTGTTCTTTATAGGTTTGGTCTAGGAATGTTCAGGGCTTTCACAGTTAATGGCTCAACATTATTAATAAATATAGAAACCTAGCTTATTATTATTAGAATTCAATTATGTGAAATTTTTAAAATTTGGTCTACCTAATGATACTATCAACAGTGATTGAGATGGCACCAACCCCATGCCAGGTATCCTTCACACTGCATCATGCCATGTTGTTAGCTGTATTTCTTAATGTGGGGTGACAGCATTGTTTGAGTGGTTTGAGCATTATACTCTAATTTAACATCCATCCATTTTCTAAGCCGCTTCTCCGTCAGGGTCGTGGGGGGGTGCTGGAGCCTATCCCAGCAGTCTTTGGGCGGAAGGCAGGATACACCCTGGACAGGTCGCCAGTCCATCGCAGGGCAATTTAACTGAATTAATTTAACTAATTTAACATGCTCTTCTTAATTGAAGCACTTCAGCTAAAAAATTAAAAATCTAAGCAGTTTTTAAGAAGAAATATTGGATCAGTATTAAATCAGTGAATATGCACCAGAAATCCTCAAGGGTTCAACATCAGTATCAAAATGGAAAAGGCATTGTGTCATCTCTACTGATAGCACTAGTAATGTGTAATTCCTTTGGCTAACATGCTAGCAAAACCTGAGAAGGCTCAAAGACGTGTCTACTGACTGTCCACAGCTTCATAATAGGCTGTTAAAGTCAATGCAGGCTCCTTCAGAGCAGCTTACTATCTAAGCCAAGAGCATTCAAAAACCTTCTTGTAGTGTTACATCAACAGCATGTTGTAAGCAGAACACACACACACACACACACACACACACACACACACACACACACACACACACACACACACACATGTATATACATACATATATTTGCACCTCTAACAGGCTTTTTTGGCAATGGAAAAAGCAGAACCATAGGTTCAGTGTTTGCACTGCTGGGAGAAGTTGGCCTAAGTCACTGACCTGAGGCCAATTTGGAGTATAACTTTTAAAATGGATGAGGTTAGTAATGATGGCAGGAGGCTGACCCCGGTCAGCATATGACAGTACACTTAAAAAAAGAGCAGCACCTGCAGAGCGATCACAAAATTCAGCTCTTGTATAAAAATACTCCTGAAAAACACTACTCCAGTGTAGCCAAGCGGCTTAATATTCCAAAACTGACAAAAATACATCAAGGTCACAGTCGGCGCCCTTGACCAGTTTGAGTTTAAAATGGGATCTTTATAATGACTTCCAACTGGATTCAAATTAACACAAACCAGTTATAGAAATCGAATTTCCCTGTTGTGTGAGAAAGGATGTCATTGCCACATTTTCTCACTCTCTGAAAGAACAGAACACTTCTCATGATATGCATGAGCAGAGTTTGTCTCATCAGTGAGTTATTTTAGCTGTACTGCATTTTTAGTATGTGACGTCCACATGAAGATGTTCAAATCGTTAATATCTAAACGCTCTAAAAATGATCAAACATGTAAACTTAACTCATTAATTGTCATATCTGGAATTTTATGTTCTTGAAGATATTTC